>NW_027014112.1:0-6748 GCF_036934945.1 Oncorhynchus masou masou
TCTGGGACAGTACAGACAGTCTGGGACAGTACAGACAGTCTGGGACCGTACAGACAGGCTGGGACAGTACAGACAGCCTGGGACAGTCTGGGACAGTACAGACAGCCTGGGACAGTACAGACAGGCTGGGACAGTACAGACAGTCTGGGACAGTACAGACAGGCTGGGACAGTACAGACAGCCTGGGACAGTACAGACAGTCTGGGACAGTACAGACAGGCTGGGACAGTACAGACAGCCTGGGACAGTCTGGGACAGTACAGACAGGCTGGGACAGTACAGACAGCCTGGGACAGTACAGACAGCCTGGGACAGACAGACAGGCTGGGACATTACAGACAGTCTGGGACAGTACAGACAGTCTGGGACAGTACAGACAGGCTGGGACAGTACAGACAGGCTGGGACAGTACAGACACCCTGGGACAGTCTGGGACAGTACAGACAGCCTGGGACAGTACAGACAGCCTGGGACAGTACAGACAGGCTGGGACAGTACAGACAGGCTGGGACAGTACAGACACCCTGGGACAGTACAGACACCCTGGGACAGTACAGACACCCTGGGACAGTACAGACACCCTGGGACAGTACAGACACCCTGGGACAGTACAGACAGGCTGGGACAGTACAGACAGCCTGGGACAGTACAGACAGCCTGGGACAGTACAGACAGTCTGGGACAGTACAGACAGCCTGGGACAGTACAGACAGCCTGGGACAGTACAGACAGGCTGGGACAGTACAGACAGCCTGGGACAGTACAGACAGTCTGGGACAGTACAGACAGCCTGGGACAGTACAGACAGTCTGGGACAGTACAGACAGGCTGGGACAGTACAGACAGGCTGGGACAGTACAGACAGCCTGGGACAGTACAGACAGGCTGGGACAGTACAGACAGGCTGGGACAGTACAGACAGCCTGGGACAGTCTGGGACAGACAGACAGTCCGGGACAGTACAGACAGCCTGGGACAGCCTGGGACAGTACAGACAGCCTGGGACAGTACAGACAGCCTGGGACAGTACAGACAGTCTGGGACAGTACAGACACAAAGAAGCATTTTCTTTTTACGATCTTACTAGTTTATTTTATTTTCCTGATACTAAAATCTCCTAACATTATCAAACCTCACCTCGAACGTCAACAACACCTACCTTATTGTTTAATAAATATTTTATATATATTTATATATATGTATATAAACCTTTATTTTACCAGGCAATTCAGTTGCTGTCCCCAGTCCACCTGGCCGTACAAGCTGCTCTAGTTTCAACTGTTCTGCCTTATTATTATTGGACCATGCTGGTCATTTATGAACATTTGAAACATCTTGGCCATGTTCTGTTATAATCACTCCGGCACAGCCAGGAAGAGACTGCCACCCTCATAGCCTGGTTCCTCTCGAGGTTTATAATTCCACCCAGCACAGCCGGCACAGTGACCGTCACCCCACATAGGCTGGTTCCGCCTCTCTAGGTTTCTTCCTAGGTTTTGGCCTTTCTAGGGAGTTTTTCCTAGCCACCGTGCTTCTACACCTGCATTGCTTGCTGTTTGGGGTTTTAGGCTGGGTTTCTGTACAGCACTTTGAGATATCAGCTGATGTACGAAGGGCTACATAAATAAATTTGATTTGAGTTAAGAACAAATTCTTATTTACAATGACGGCCTACCGAGGAAGAGTGGGTTAACTGCCTCGTTCAGGGTCAGAACGACAGATTTTTACCTGATCAGCTCTGGGATTCGATCTAGCAACCTTACGGTTAGTGACCCAACGCTCTAATCACGAGGCTACCTGCCGCCCCCAACAGTATTAAATATGAACCGACATAACAGAAGGAACTGTCTCAGTTAAACCACTGTTGTTGAGTCAGTTTCCTCAGCTCTGTCAGGTTGTCTAAATTGGCACAACTATTACCTACGTTGTATACTACTTTGACCAGGGAGGCATCACTACTATTCACTAGGCTGTAGGGAGACGGAGGCCCACTAGGCTGTAGAGAGACAGATGGAGGCCCACTAGGCTGTAGAGAGACAGATGGAGGCCCACTAGGCTGTAGAGAGACGGAGGCCCACTAGGCTGTAGAGAGACGGAGGCCCACAAGGATGTAGAGAGACGGAGGCCCACTAGGCTGTAGAGAGACGGAGGCCCACTAGGCTGTAGAGAGACGGAGGCCCACTGGGCTGTAGAGAGACGGAGGCCCACTGGGCTGTAGAGAGACGGAGGCCCACTGGGCTGTAGAGAGACGGAGGCCCACTAGGCTGTAGAGAGACGGAGGCCCACTAGGCTGTCGAGAGACGGAGGCCCACTAGGCTGTCGAGAGACGGAGGCCCACTAGGCTGTCGAGAGACGGAGGCCCACTAGGCTGTCGAGAGACGGAGGCCCACTAGGCTGTAGAGAGACGGAGGCCCACTAGGCTGTAGAGAGACGGAGGCCCACTAGGCTGTAGAGAGACGGAGGCCCACTAGGCTGTAGAGAGACGGAGGCCCACTAGGCTGTAGAGAGACGGAGGCCCACTAGGCTGTAGAGAGAGCGGAGGCCCACAGCCCACTAGGCTGTAGAGAGACGGAGGCCCACAGCCCACTAGGCTGTAGAGAGACGGAGGCCCACAGCCCACTAGGCTGTAGAGAGACGGAGGCCCACAGCCCACTAGGCTGTAGAGAGACGGAGGCCCACAGCCCACTAGGCTGTAGAGAGACTGAGGCCCACAGCCCACTAGGCTGTAGAGAGACGGAGGCCCACTAGGATGTAGAGAGACGGAGGCCCACTAGGCTGTAGAGAGACGGAGACCCACTAGGCTGTAGAGAGACGGAGGCCCACTAGGCTGTAGAGAGACGGAGGCCCACTAGGCTGTAGAGAGACGGCTCATTGGACTTCATTCCAGACATTCCATGGTTTCCCTGTGTTTGATGCCGTTCCATTCGCTCCGGTCCAGACATTATTATGAGCCGTCCTCCCTCAGCAGCCTCCACTGGTTTCCATGGTTTCCCTGTGTTTGATGCCATTCCATTGGCTCCGGTCCAGACATTATTATGAGCCGTCCTCCCTCAGCAGCCTCCACTGGTTTCCATGGTTTCCCTGTGTTTGATGCCATTCCATTCGCTCCGGTCCAGACATTATTATGAGCCATCCTCCCCTCAGCAGCCTCCACTGGTCTACAGACACGTCGTATTCTGACCTTGACTTAATTCACTGATAAGGCCTCCACTTTTACGCCCAACGAAACCATGAACAAGGTCTAGAGAACCTTCCGGTTCCACGTGGAAAAAGCATCTACTTCATTTTGGAGTATAGATATAACACCCTTCTCCATGGACTGTCATTTACCTCTTGATAAGAGCTATTTATAAGAACTATTGATAAGAACTATTGATAAGAACTAGGTCAATTAGTAATCCGTTTGGAGAAGGGAATTGTAAATATAATGGACAATTATTTTATTTCTAGTTTACCTTATAATCTCTGGAGACAAATGTGAAACCAGTCATATGGCAGCAAACTGAAGCAGGAACGTTGATGAAATGTTGTTCCATTATGCAGAATTTAACTTGTCCAGGCTTTTGACACTTCTACGGGACCGGTGTCCCTACACCGGGACGGTTGTTGCTCACTTCTACGGGACAGGTGTCCCTTCACCGGGACGGTTGTTTGCTCACTTCTACGGGACCGGTGTCCCTTCACCGGGACGGTTGTTGCTCACTTCTACGGGACCGGTGTCCCTTCACCGGGACGGTTGTTGCTCACTTCTCGGGACCGGTGTCCCTTCACCGGGCGGTTGTTGCTCACTTCTACGGGACAGGTGTCCCTTCACCGGGACGGTTGTTGCTCACTTCTACGGGACCGGTGTCCCTTCACCGGGACGGTTGTTGCTCACTTCTACGGGACCGGTGTCCCTTCACCGGGACGGTTGTTGCTCACTTTACTGGGACGGTGTCCCTTCACCGGGACGGTTGTTGCTCACTTCTACGGGACAGGTGTCCCTTCACCGGGACGGTTGTTGCTCACTTACGGACCGGTGTCCCTTCACCGACGGGTTGTTGATAACTTTTACGTGGACCGGGTAGTCCCTTCACCGGGACGTTGTTGCTCACTTTCTACGGACCGTGTCCCTTCACCGGGACGGTTGTTGCTCACTTCACGTGGACAGGTGTCCCTACACCGGACGGTTGTTGCTCACTTCTACGGGGCCGGTGTCCCTTCACCGGACGGTTGTTGCTCACTTTTACGGGGCCGGTGTCCCTTCACCGGGACGGTTTGTTGCTCACTTCTAGCCGGACCGGGTGGTCCTACACCGACGGTTGTTGCTCAATATGCGATAATGTGACTAGAATTATGTTGTATGCAACAGCCAACTTTCCAGGACATAGACATGTCTTATACGAGCAGAAAGCTTAAGCCTGTGTTACTGTAAATGCACTGTCCAATTTACAGTAGCTTTACAGTGAAATAATACTATGCTATTGTTTGAGGAACAGAACACTTTCGTCATGGCAACTGGTTTGATACATTCACCTCTGAAGGTAAATAATGTACTTACATTCAGTAATCTGGCTCTGATTGGTCATCCTGAGGGTCCAAGAGATAAAATGTAGAATAGTTCTGTTTGATAAAATCCAGTTTTATATTCTACAGATTGACCCCACTGTTGTCTCTGACTCCAAACCCATCCCATCCTGACATCTAGATGTGTGATAGTTAATGTATAAGCTAATGATCCATCATGTATGACATTTCTGGGAGTGTATGTTCTCTATAGTTGTGTAGTTGAAAATGTATAAATTGACCAATTCGGCACATTTGGGCAAACCCCTGGCAGACTTTATGCAAAATATTGAGTAGTAATGTAATTCTTCACTGGATCAGTCTGACAATTTTGTACACAAACTGATGCCATCTTGTGGTCAACATTTAAATTACACCTAGGATCCTATCTTAATGTATGGCATTTCAAAAGCTGATGGAGAAAAGAAAATGTGAAAACACATGTTTGTTAGTTCGTATTATCTTTTACCAGATCTAATGTGTTATATTCTCCTACATTAATTTCACATTTCCACAAACTTCAAAGTGTTTCCTTTCAAATGGGATCAACAATGTGCATGTTCTTGCTTCAGGTCCTGAGTTACAGGCAGTTAGATTCAGGTATGTCATTTAAGGATGAAATTGAAAAAAAAGGGTTCCGATCCTTAAGAGGGGAATTACACAGCTTTCTGCCTGAACTGTTTTTTCCTTTCAGGTGATTTAATCATTGACTCAGCATCACCCAATTTCCATTGTTTCATGAACAATTGGAATTTTAAGAGTGGAAAAACAAAACAAATGTAAAACCAGTAAAAATAAAACTGAAAACATAATGTTGAGTCATACTCTGTGGTGGAGTTGATGTGTAGTGTACAGTACTTACGAAGGCATCCTCTTTAGTGTAGTACTCTGGTATGGGGATGTAGTGGTTGGCTGTTTTAACCATGTCTGTGTCATTCTCCTTGGCGTCCCACATGATATTGTTCAGGTCTGGGAAGTTGTGGTTCATATCGACCCACTCGTAGCTGTAGCGCCCCAGAGCCCAACCTGCCAGCTCTGACCCCTGGAGAGAAGTTAAGTTGAGATGCATGTTTAAAGCTATTTTCAATATCACACAATCGACCGATCAGTCAGTCAGTCGATCGATCAATCAATATGTCCTACATCCCTTCCTTCTTCTAATATGAAGTCATCACGAGGAGGTTCTGAGTCCTCTCTCTAGAGTTCTAATATGAAGTCATCACGAGGAGGTTCTGAGTCCTCTCTCTAGAGTTCTAATATGAAGTCATTAAGAGGAGGTTCTGAGTCCTCTCTCTAGAGTTCTAATATGAAGTCATTAAGAGGAGGTTCTGAGTCCTCTCTCTAGAGTTCTAATATGAAGTCATCACGAGGAGGTTCTGAGCCCCCTCTCTAGAGTTCTAATATGAAGTCATCACGAGGAGGTTCTGAGCCCTCTCTCTAGAGTTCTAATATGAAGTCATTAAGAGGAGGTTCTGAGTCCTCTCTCTAGAGTTCTAATATGAAGTCATTAAGAGGAGGTTCTGAGTCCTCTCTCTAGAGTTCTAATATGAAGTCATTAAGAGGAGGTTCTGAGCCCTCTCTCTAGAGTTCTAATATGAAGTCATTAAGAGGAGGTTCTGAGCCCTCTCTCTAGAGTTCTAATATGAAGTCATTAAGAGGAGGTTCTGAGCCCTCTCTCTAGAGTTCTAATATGAAGTCATTAAGAGGAGGTTCTGAGCCCTCTCTCTAGAGTTCTAATATGAAGTCATTAAGAGGAGGTTCTGAGCCCTCTCTCTAGAGTTCTAATATGAAGTCATTAAGGAGGTTCTGAGTCCTCTCTCTAGAGTTCTAATATGAAGTCATTAAGAGGAGGTTCTGAGCCCTCTCTCTAGAGTTCTAATATGAAGTCATTAAGAGGAGGTTCTGAGCCCTCTCTCTAGAGTTCTAATATGAAGTCATTAAGAGGAGGTTCTGAGTCCTCTCTCTAGAGTTCTAATATGAAGTCATTAAGAGGAGGTTCTGAGCCCTCTCTCTAGAGTTCTAATATGAAGTCATTAAGGAGGTTCTGAGTCCTCTCTCTAGAGTTCTAATATGAAGTCATCACGAGGAGGTTCCGAGTCCTCTCTCTAGAGTTCTAATATGAAGTCATTAAGAGGAGGTTCTGAGTCCTCTCTCTAGAGTTCTAATATGAAGTCATCACGAGGAGGTTCGGAGTCCTCTCTCT
>NW_027014112.1:7248-14813 GCF_036934945.1 Oncorhynchus masou masou
CTCTTAATGACTTCATATTAGAACTCTAGAGAGAAGGACTCAAAACCTCCTCGTGATGACTTCATAGTAGAACTCTAGAGAGAGGGGCTCAGAACCTCCTCTTAATGACTTCATATTAGAACTCTAGAGGGGCTCAGAACCTCCTCGTGATGACTTCATATTAGAACTCTAGAGAGGACTCAGAACCTCCTCGTAATGACTTCATATTAGAACTCTAGAGAGAGGGCTCAGAACCTCCTCGTGACTTCATATTAGAACTCTAGAGAGAGGACTCAGAACCTCAATGACTTATATTAGAACTCTAGAGAGAGGACTCAGAACCTCCTCGTGATGACTTCATATTAGAACTCTAGAGAGAGACTCAGAACCTCCTCGTGATGACTTCATATTAGAACTCTAGAGAGGACTCAGAACCTCCCTCGTGATGACTTCATATTAGAACTCTAGAGAGAGGACTCAGAACCTCCTCTTAATGACTTCATATTAGAACTCTAGAGAGAGGACTCAGAACCTCCTCGTGATGACTTCATATTAGAACTCTAGAGAGAGGACTCGGAACCTCCTCGTAATGACTTCATATTAGAACTCTAGAGAGAGGACTCAGAACCTCCTCGTGATGACTTCATATTAGAACTCTAGAGAGAGGACTCAGAACCTCCTTAATGACTTCATATTAGAACTCTAGAGAGAGGCCCCGAACCTCCTCGTGATGACTTCATATTAGAACTCTAGAGAGAGGACTCAGAACCTCCTCTTAATGACTTCATATTAGAACTCTAGAGAGGGGGCTCAGAACCTCCTTTTAATGACTTCATATTAGAACTCTAGAGAGGACTCAGAACCTCCTCTTAATGACTTCATATTAGAACTCTAGAGAGGGGCTCAGAACCTCCTCTTAATGACTTCATATTAGAACTCTAGAGAGGGCTCAGAACCTCCTCGTAATGACTTCATATTAGAACTCTAGAGAGAGGACTCAGAACCTCCTCTTAATGACTTCATATTAGAACTCTAGAGAGAGGGCTCAGAACCTCCTTTTAATGACTTCATATTAGAACTCTAGAGAGAGGACTCAGAACCTCCTCTTAATGACTTCATATTAGAACTCTAGAGAGGGGGCTCAGAACCTCCTCGTAATGACTTCATATTAGAACTCTAGAGAGAGGACTCAGAACCTCCTCTTAATGACTTCATATTAGAACTCTAGAGAGGACTCAGAACCCCCTCTTAATGACTTCATATTAGGAACTCTAGAGAGGCTCAGAACCTCCTCGTGATGACTTCATATTAGAACTCTAGAGAGAGGGCTCAGAACCTCCTCTTAATGACTTCATATTAGAACTCTAGAGAGAGGACTCAGAACCTCCTCTTAATGACTTCATATTAGAACTCTAGAGAGAGGACTCAGAACCCCCTCTTAATGACTTCATATTAGAACTCTAGAGAGAGGGCTCAGAACCTCCTCGTGATGACTTCATATTAGAACTCTAGAGAGAGGGCTCAGAACCTCCTCTTAATGACTTCATATTAGAACTCTAGAGAGAGGACTCAGAACCTCCTCTTAATGACTTCATATTAGAACTCTAGAGAGTGGACTCAGAACCTCCTCTTAATGACTTCATATTAGAACTAGAGAGAGGGCTCAGAACCTCCTCTTAATGACTTCATATTAGAACTCTAGAGAGAGGACTCAGAACCTCCTCTTAATGACTTCATATTAGAACTCTAGAGAGAGGGCTCAGAACCTCCTCTTAATGACTTCATATTAGAACTCTAGAGAGACTCGGAACCTCCTCGTGATGACTTCATATTAGAACTCTAGAGAGGGGCTCAGAACCTCCTCTTAATGACTTCATATTAGAAGAAGAAGGGATGTAGGACATATTGATTGATCGATCGACTGACTGACTGATCGGTCGATTGTGTGATATTGAAAATAGCTTTAAACATGCATCTCAACTTAACTTCTCTCCAGGGTCAGAGCTGGCAGGTTGGGCTCTGGGGCGCTACAGCTACGAGTGGGTCGATATGAACCACAACTTCCCAGACCTGAACAATATCATGTGGGACGCCAAGGAGAATGACACAGACATGGTTAAAACAGCCAACCACTACATCCCCATACCAGAGTACTACACTAAAGAGGATGCCTTCGTAAGTACTGTACACTACACATCAACTCCACCACAGAGTATGACTCAACATTATGTTTTCAGTTTTATTTTTACTGGTTTTACATTTGTTTTGTTTTTCCACTCTTAAAATTCCAATTGTTCATAGAGAAACAATGAAATTGGACGTGCTGAGTCAATGATTAAATCACCTGAAAGGAAAAAACAGTTCAGGCAGAAAGCTGTGTAATTCCCCTCTTAAGGATCGGAACCCTTTTTTTTCAATTTCATCCTTAAATGACATACCTGAATCTAACTGCCTGTAACTCAGGACCTGAAGCAAGAATATGCACATTGTTGATCCCATTTGAAAGGAAACACTTTGAAGTTTGTGGAAATATGAAATTAATGTAGGAGAATATAACACATTAGATCTGGTAAAAGATAATACGAACTAACAAACATGTGTTTTCACATTTCTTTTCTCCATCAGCTTTTGAAATGCCATACATTAAGATAGGATCCTAGGTGTAATTTAAATGTTGACCACAAGATGGCATCAGTTTGTGTACAAAATTGTCAGACTGATCCAGTGAAGAATTACATTACTACTCAATATTTTGCATAAAGTCTGCCAGGGGTTTGCCCAAATGTGCCGAATTGGTCAATTTATACATTTTCAACTACACAACTATAGAGAACATACACTCCCAGAAATGTCATACATGATGGATCATTAGCTTATACATTAACTATCACACATCTAGATGTCCGGATGGGATGGGTTTGGAGTCAGAGACAACAGTGGGATCAATCGGTAGAATATAAAACTGGATTTTATCAAACAGAACTATTCTACATTTTATCTCTTGGACCCTCAGGATGACCAATCAGAGCCAGATCACTGAATGTAAATAAATTATTTACCTTCATAGGTGAATGTATCAAACCAGTTGCCGTGACGAAAGTGCTCTGTTCCTCAAACAATAGCATAGTATTATTTCACTGTAAAAGCTACTGTAAATTGGACAGTGCATTTACAGTAACACGAATTTAAGCTTTCTGCTCGTATAAGACATGTCTATGTCCTGGAAAGTTGGCTGTTGCATACAACATAATTCTAGTCACATTATCGCATATTGAGCAACAACCGTCCCGGTGTAGGGACACCGGTCCCGTAGAAGTGAGCAACAACCGTCCCGGTGAAGGGACACCGGCCCCGTAGAAGTGAGCAACAACCGTCCCGGTGAAGGGACACCGGCCCCGTAGAAGTGAGCAACAACCGTCCCGGTGTAGGGACACCTGTCCCGTAGAAGTGAGCAACAACCGTCCCGGTGTAGGGACACCTGTCCCGTAGAAGTGAGCAACAACCGTCCCGGTGTAGGGACACCGGTCCCGTAGAAGTGTCAAAAGCCTGGACAAGTTAAATTCTGCATAATGGAACAACATTTCATCAACGTTCCTGCTTCAGTTTGCTGCCATATGACTGGTTTCACATTTGTCTCCAGAGATTATAAGGTAAACTAGAAATAAAATAATTGTCCTTTATATTTACAATTCCCTTCTCCAAACGGATTACTAATTGACCTAGTTCTTATCAATAGTTCTTATCAATAGTTCTTATAAATAGCTCTTATCAAGAGGTAAATGACAGTCCATGGAGAAGGGTGTTATATCTATACTCCAAAATGAAGTAGATGCTTTTTCCGCGTGGAACCGGAAGGTTCTCTAGACCTTGTTCATGGTTTCGTTGGGCGTAAAAGTGGAGGCCTTATCAGTGAATTAAGTCAAGGTCAGAATACGGGCGTGTCTGTAGACCAGTGGAGGCTGCTGAGGGGAGGATGGCTCATAATAATGTCTGGACCGGAGCGAATGGAACGGCATCAAACACAGGGAAACCATGGAAACCAGTGGAGGCTGCTGAGGGAGGACGGCTCATAATAATGTCTGGACCGGAGCCAATGGAATGGCATCAAACACAGGGAAACCATGGAAACCAGTGGAGGCTGCTGAGGGAGGACGGCTCATAATAATGTCTGGACCGGAGCGAATGGAACGGACATCAAACACAGGAAACCATGGAATGTCTGGAATGAAGTCCAATGAGCCGATCTCTCTACAGCCTAGTGGGCCTCCGTCTCTCTACAGCCTAGTGGGCCTCCGTCTCTCTACAGCCTAGTGGGCCTCCGTCTCTCTACAGCCTAGTGGGCCTCCGTCTCTCTACAGCCTAGTGGGCCTCCGTCTCTCTACAGCCCTAGTGGGCCTCCGTCTCTCGACAGCCTAGTGGGCCTCCGTCTCTCTACAGCCTAGTGGGCCTCCGTCTCTCTACAGCCTAGTGGGCCTCCGTCTCTCTGCAGCCCAGTGGGCCTCCGTCTCTCTACAGCCCAGTGGGCCTCCGTCTCTCTACAGCCTAGTGGGCCTCCGTCTCTCGACAGCCTAGTGGGCCTCCGTCTCTCTACAGCCTAGTGAGGCCTCCGTCTCTCTACAGCCTAGTGGGCCTCCGTCTCTACAGCCCAGTGGGCCTCCGTCTCTACAGCCTAGTGGGCCTCCGTCTCTCTACAGCCTAGTGGGCCTCCATCTGTCTCTCTACAGCCTAGTGGGCCTCCATCTGTCTCTCTACAGCCTAGTGGGCCTCCGTCTCTCTACAGCCTAGTGGGCCTCCGTCTCCCTACAGCCTAGTGAATAGTAGTGATGCCTCCCTGGTCAAAGTAGTATACAACGTAGGTAATAGTTGTGCCAATTTAGACAACCTGACAGAGCTGAGGAAACTGACTCAACAACAGTGGTTTAACTGAGACAGTTCCTTCTGTTATGTCGGTTCATATTTAATACTGTTGGGGCGGCAGGTAGCCTCGTGATTAGAGCGTTGGGTCACTAACCGTAAGGTTGCTAGATCGAATCCCAGAGCTGATCAGGTAAAAATCTGTCGTTCTGACCCTGAACGAGGCAGTTAACCCACTCTTCCTCGGTAGGCCGTCATTGTAAATAAGAATTTGTTCTTAACTCAAATCAAATTTATTTATGTAGCCCTTCGTACATCAGCTGATATCTCAAAGTGCTGTACAGAAACCCAGCCTAAAACCCCAAACAGCAAGCAATGCAGGTGTAGAAGCACGGTGGCTAGGAAAAACTCCCTAGAAAGGCCAAAACCTAGGAAGAAACCTAGAGCGGAACCAGCCTATGTGGGGTGGCCAGTCCTCTTCTGGCTGTGCTGGGTGGAGTTTATAAACCTCGAGAGGAACCAGGCTATGAGGGGTGGCCAGTCCTCTTCTGGCTGTGCCGGGTAGAGATTATAACAGAACATGGCCAAGATGTTCAAATGTTCATAAATGACCAGCATGGTCCAATAATAATAAGGCAGAACAGTTGAAACTAGAGCAGCAGCACGGCCAGGTGGACTGGGGACAGCAACTGAATTGCCTGGTAAAATAAAGGTTTATATACATATATATAAATATATATAAAATATTTTATTAAACAATAAGGTAGGTGTTGTTGACGTTCGAGGTGAGGTTTGATAATGTTAGGAGATTTTTAGTATCAGGAAAATAAAATAAACTAGTAAGATCGTAAAAAGAAAATGCTTCTTTGTGTCTGTACTGTCCCAGACTGTCTGTACTGTCCCAGGCTGTCTGTACTGTCCCAGGGTGTCTGTACTGTCCCAGGCTGTCCCAGGCTGTCTGTACTGTCCCAGACTGTCTGTACTGTCCCAGACTGTCCCAGGCTGTCTGTACTGTCCCAGCCTGTCTGTACTGTCCCAGCCTGTCTGTACTGTCCCAGGCTGTCTGTACTGTCCCAGCCTGTCTGTACTGTTCCCCCTATCCCAGGCTGTCTGTACTGTCCCAGACTGTCTGTACTGTCCCAGGCTGTCTGTACTGTCCCAGACTGTCTGTACTGTCCCAGGCTGTCTGTACTGTCCCAGGCTGTCTGTACTGTCCCAGACTGTCTGTACTGTCCCCCGGCTGTCTGTACTGTCCCAGACTGTCTGTACTGTCCCAGGCTGTACTGTCCCAGGCTGTCTGTACTGTCCCAGCCTGTCTGTACTGTCCCAGGCTGTCTGTACTGTCCCAGGCTGTCTGTACTGTCCCAGGGTCTGTACTGTCCCAGGGTGTCTGTACTGTCCCAGTCTGTACTGTCCCGTACTGTCCCAGGCCTGTCTGTCCCAGCCTGTCTGTACTGTTCAGCCTGTCTGTACTGTCCCAGGCTGTCTGTCTGTCCCAGGCTGTCTGTACTGTCCCAGGCTGTCTGTACTGTCCCAGGCTGTCTGTACTGTTCGTCTGTCTGTACTGTCCCAGGCTGTCTGTACTGTCCCAGGCTGTCTGTACTGTCCCAGGCTGTCTGTACTGTTCGTCTGTCTGTACTGTTCCAGGCTGTCTGTACTGTCCCAGGCTGTCTGTACAACCCAAGACTGTCTGCCTTTTCATCCCAGAACTGTCTGTACTGTCCCAGGCTGTCTGTGTCCCAGGCTGTCTGTACTGTGTCCCAGGCTGTCTGTACTGTCCCAGGCTGTCTGTACTGTCCCAGGCTGTCTGTCTGTCCCAGACTGTCTGTCTGTCCCAGACTGTCTGTACTGTTCCAGGCTGTCTGTACTGTCCCAGGCTGTCTGTACTGTCCTTGAGGCTGTCTGTACTGTCCCCAGGCTGTCTGTACTGTCCCAGGCTGTCTGTACTGTCCCAGGCTGTCTGTACTGTTCGTCTGTCTGTACTGTCCCAGACTGTCTGTACTTTGTCCCAGGCTGTCTGTACTGTCCCAGACTGTCTGTACTGTCCCAGGCTGTCTGTACTGTCCCAGGCTGTCTGTACTGTCCCAGACTGTCTGTACTGTCCCAGCCTGTCTGTACTGTCCCAGCCTGTCTGTACTGTCCCAGGCTGTCTGTACTGTCCCAGACTGTCTGTACTGTCCCAGGCTGTCTGTGCTGTCCCAGACTGTCTGTACTGTCAGGCTGTCCTGTACTGTCCCAGGCTGTCTGTACTGTCCCAGCCTGTCTGTACTGTCCCAGGCTGTCTGTACTGTCCCAGCCTGTCTGTACTGTCCCAGGCTGTCTGTACTGTCCCAGACTGTCTGTACTGTCCCCGGCTGTCTGTACTGTCCCAGACTGTCTGTACTGTCCCAGGCTGTCTGTACTGTCCCAGGCTGTCTGTACTGTTCGCCTGTCTGTACTGTCCCAGGCTGTCTGTACTGTCCCAGGCTGTCTGTACTGTCCCAGGCTGTCTGTACTGTCCCAGACTGTCTGTACTGTCCCAGCCTGTCTGTACTGTCCCCGGCTGTCTGTACTGTCCCAGGCTGTCTGTACTGTCCTAGCCTGTCTGTACTGTCCCAGACTGTCTGTACTGTCCCAGACTGTATGTACTGTCCCAGGCTGTCTGTACTGTTCCAGGCTGTCTGTACTGTCCCAGACTGTCTGTACTGTCCCAGGCTGTCTGTACTGTCCCAGGCTGTCTGTACTGTCCCAGA
>NW_027014113.1:0-7500 GCF_036934945.1 Oncorhynchus masou masou
ATAGTAGAGTGTAGTAGAATAGAATAGAGTACAGAGTATAGGAGAATAGAGTAGAGTAGATTATAGTAGAGTAGAATGTAGTAGAGTAGAATAGAGTTGAATATAGTAGAGTAGAATAGTGTGTCTACCTGAACAGTTGAAGTACACCCTGTCCACCAGTGTTCTGATTGGTCCCCCCTCTCCTCCTCCCCCCACTCGCAGGTCACAGTCCCCGCCCGCCGGGGGCATGTTGGGCTGTAGCGTGATGGACGCCACGCCTTCGCGGTCCATGTTGCCGTCGGTTACGTGGAGGGTGAAGACGTAGGAGTCTCCGTCTTGCAGGATGCCCTGGCGGAGAACCAGGTTCATACTGTCACGTCCGGTTGTTGTGCTGCTGGAGTCCAGGACCAGGGTCTCGTTACGAAGGGTGGCGGCCGTCCAACGCTACGGGGAGGAGAGAGAATTAATGTCTGCTGGAGTCCAGGACCAGGGTCTCGTTACGAAGGGTGGCGGCCGTCCAACGCTACGGGGAGGAGAGAGAATTAATGTCTGCTGCAGTCCAGGACCAGGGTCTCGCACGGCGGGTGGCGGCCGTCCAACGCTACGGGGAGGAGAGAGAATTAATGTCTGCTGGAGTCCAGGACCAGGGTCTCGCACGAAGGGTGGCGGCCGTCCAACGCTACGGAGAGGAGAGAGAATTAATGTCTGCTGCAGTCCAGGACCAGGGTCTCCTTACGAAGGGTGGCGGCCGTCCAACGCTACGGGGAGGAGAGAGAATTAATGTCTGCTGCAGTCCAGGACCAGGGTCTCCTTACGAAGGGTGGCGGCCGTCCAACGCTACGGGGAGAGAGAGAATTAATGTCTGCTGGAGTCCAGGACCAGGGTCTCCTTACGAAGGGTGGCGGCCGTCCAACGCTACGGGGAGAGAGAGAATTAATGTCTGCTGGAGTCCAGGACCAGGGTCTCGTTACGAAGGGTGGCGGCCGTCCAACGCTACGGGAGGAGAGAGAATTAATGTCTGCTGCAGTCCAGGACCAGGGTCTCGTTACGAAGGGTGGCGGCCGTCCAACGCTACGGGAGGAGAGAGAATTAATGTCTGCTGCAGTCCAGGACCAGGGTCCCTTACGAAGGGTGGCGGCCGTCCAACGCTACGGGGAGGAGAGAGAATTAATGTCTGCTGGAGTCCAGGACCAGGGTCTCGTTACGGCGGGTGGCGGCCGTCCAACGCTACGGGGAGGAGAGAGAATTAATGTCTGCTGGAGTCCAGGACCAGGGTCTCGTTACGGGTGGCGGCCGTCCAACGCTACGGGGAGGAGAGAGAATTAATGTCTGCTGCAGTCCAGGACCAGGGTCTCGTTACGAAGGGTGGCGGCCGTCCAACGCTACGGGGAGGAGAGAGAATTAATGTCTGCTGCAGTCCAGGACCAGGGTCTCCTTACGAAGGGTGGCGGCCGTCCAACGCTACGGGGAGGAGAGAGAATTAATGTCTGCTGCAGTCCAGGACCAGGGTCTCGTTACGAAGGGTGGCGGCCGTCCAACGCTACAGGGAGGAGAGAGAATTAATGTCTGCTGCAGTCCAGGACCAGGGTCTCCTTACGAAGGGTGGCGGCCGTCCAACGCTACGGAGAGGAGAGAGAATTAATGTCTGCTGCAGTCCAGGACCAGGGTCTCCTTACGAAGGGTGGCGGCCGTCCAACGCTACGGGGAGGAGAGAGAATTAATGTCTGCTGCAGTCCAGGACCAGGGTCTCGTTACGAAGGGTGGCGGCCGTCCAACGCTACGGGGAGGAGAGAGAATTAATGTCTGGTGGAGTCCAGGACCAGGGTCTCCTTACGAAGACGCTAGGACAGGAGGGAGGAGAGAGAATTAATGTCTGCTGCAGTCCAGGACCAGGGTCTCCTTACGAAGACGCTAGGACAGGAGGGAGAGGGAGAGGGAGAGGAAAAGGGAGAGGGAGAGGGAGGGAGATAGAAAGATCGAGAGTTAGATAGAAAGAGAGAAGTGAAAGGTATTTTACTGTTGATAGTTCCAGTCTAAACTGTTGTCAGAGAGGCGAGGTCAGGTCATACTGAACATGTTGCTTTACAGTAATTATATTACAACTCCAATCTGACACTGACCTCATCTCACTGAGACAGGGGAACACTGACCTCATCTCACTGAGACAGGGGAACACTGACCTCATCTCACTGAGACAGGGGAACACTGACCTCATCTCACTGAGACAGGGGAACACTGACCTCATCTCACTGAGACAGGGGAACACTGACCTCATCTCACTGAGACAGGGGAACACTGACCTCATCTCACTGAGACAGGGGAACACTGACCTCATCTTACTGAGACAGGGGAACACTGACCTCATCTTACTGAGACAGGGGAACACTGACTTCATCTTACTGAGACAGGGGAACACTGACCTCATCTTATTGAGACAGGGGAACACTGACCTCATCTTCCTGAGACAGGGGAACACTGACCTCATCTCACTGAGACAGGGGAACACTGACCTCATCTTACTGAGACAGGGGAACACTGACCTCTTCTTACTGAGACAGGGGAACACTGACCTCATCTTACTGAGACAGGGGAACACTGACCTCATCTTACTGAGACAGGGGAACACTGACCTCATCTCACTGAGACAGGGGAACACTGACCTCATCTTACTGAGACAGGGGAACACTGACCTCATCTTACTGAGACAGGGGAACACTGACCTCATCTTATTGAGACAGGGGAACACTGACCTCATCTTACTGAGACAGGGGAACACTGACCTCATCTTATTGAGATAAGGGAACATTGATAGACTCAGAGTGGCTAAGTAATACAAAGGCATAGGGCCAGAGGTGAGACACACACACACTTTCAAGTCTTACCCCGCGGTGGAAGTGGTGACAGTTGGTGCAGGTTCCAGCCAGGTAGACATAGGAGTTCTGACTGACCTCGAAGATGGACCGGGCCTTACAGGAGACACACTCCAGATAGACCATGGGGATACGACCACTCTGGACCAGCACCTGGGAGAGACACACTGTTACACCATGGGGACACACTATTACACCATGAGGGGGAGAGAGAGAGAGAGAGAGAGAGAGAGAGAGGGTAGGTAGAGAGGGAGAGAGAGGGAGGGGGTTGAGAGAAAGAGAGGGAGAGAGGGAGGGGGGGTTGAGAGAAAGAGAGGTAGAGGGGGAAAGAGAGGGAGGGGGTTGAGAGAAAGAGCGAGGGGGGAGAGAGAGGGAGGGGGGTTGAGAGAAAGAGCGAGGGGGGAGGGAGAGGGAGGGGGGGTTGAGAGAAAGAGCGAGGGGGGAGAGAGAGGGAGGGAGACTAGCATGTCAGTAGGTTGGTTTACAGACTAGCATGCCAGTAGGTTGGCTTACAGACTAGCATGCCAGTAGGTTGGTTTACAGACTAGCATGCCAGTAGGTTGGTTTACAGACTAGCATGCCAGTAGGCTGGTTTACAGACTAGCATGCCAGTAGGTTGGTTTACAGACTAGCATGCCAGTAGGTTGGTTTACAGACTAGCATGCCAGTAGGTTGGTTTACAGACTAGCATGCCAGTAGGCTGGTTTACAGACTAGCATGCCAGTAGGCTGGTTTACAGACTAGCATGCCAGTAGGTTGGTTTACAGACTAGCATGCCAGTAGGTTGGTTTACAGACTAGCATGCCAGTAGGTTGGTTTACAGACTAGCATGCCAGTAGGTTGGTTTACAGACTAGCATGCCAGTAGGTTGGTTTACAGACTAGCATGCCAGTAGGTTGGTTTACAGACTAGCATGCCAGTAGGCTGGTTTACAGACTAGCATGCCAGTAGGTTGGTTTACAGACTAGCATGCCAGTAGGTTGGTTTACAGACTAGCATGCCAGTAGGTTGGTTTACAGACTAGCATGCCAGTAGGTTGGTTTACAGACTAGCATGCCAGTAGGCTGGTTTACAGACTAGCATGCCAGTAGGCTGGTTTACAGACTAGCATGCCAGTAGGTTGGTTTACAGACTAGCATGCCAGTAGGTTGGTTTACAGACTAGCATGCCAGTAGGCTGGTTTACAGACTAGCAAATGACAGTTAACACTCCCACAACATATACCAGAGCATGTCCCTGTGCCCTGCAGCCTTTTCATTAAAAACATGATGATAATCATGATTTACTCTCTGAGACGAAGGGTGTGTTTCATTCTACCGAGACATACACTCCTTCCTCTCCAGGGCTGCACTCTGTCCTGCTTTACTCTCCATTTGAACATCCAAGTTAGCCTGAAATCCACAGACCTGTTTCGTGCTAACATTCCACTCCTTGTAGTCCGTGTCGTGTGCCAATGTTTGGCAGAGCAAGCTAGGCGAGCCATGGAACGTTAGCACAAAACAGACTGATACCCAGGCTAGAATCAGGTTGATTTGATCTAGACAATCTCTACTTACTACAATCGCGCCATAGGTCAGTGCTATCTGGGATTGTTGGGACGTCCCTACCCTACCCTACACCTAACCTTAACCCTTCTCTCTCTCTCACCCTCTCTCTCTCTCACAGTCTGTCTGTGTGTGTGTACTCACGGTCTGTCTGTGTGTGTGTATGTACTCACGGTCTGTCTGTGTGTGTGTGTGTGTGTACTCACGGTCTGTCTGTGTGTGTGTACTCACGGTCTGTCTGTGTGTGTACTCACGGTCTGCCTGTCTGTGTGTGTGTGTACTCATGGTCTGTCTGTCTGTGTGTGTGTACTCACGGTCTGTCTGTGTGTGTGTGTACTTACGGTCTGTGTGTGTGTGTGTGTGTACTCACGGTCTGTCTGTGTGTGTACTCACAGTCTGTCTGTGTGTGTGTGCTCATGGTCTGCCTGTCTGTGTGTGTGTGTACTCATAGTCTGTCTGCCTGTGTGTGTGGACTCACGGTATGTCTGTGTGTGTGTGTACTCATGGTATGTCTATGTGTGTGTGTACTCACGGTCTGTGTGCGTGTGTGTACTCAGGGTCTGTCTTTGTGTGTGTACTCAGGGTCTGTCTGCCTGTGTGTGTGTACTCACGGTCTGTCTGTATGTGTGTATTCACAGTCTGTCTGTGTGTGTACTCACGGTCTGTGTGCGTGTGTGTACTCAGGGTCTGTCTTTGTGTGTGTACTCAGGGTCTGTCTGTGTGTGTGTACTTAGGGCCTGTCTGTGTGTGTGTGTACTCACGGTCTGTCTGTGTGTGTGTGTGTACTCAGGGTCTGTCTTTGTGTGTGTACTCAGGGTCTGTCTGTGTGTGTGTGTGTACTCACGGTCTGTCTGTGTGTGTGTGTAGTCACGGTCTGTGTGTCTGTCCATGTGTGTGTACTCAGGGCCTGTGTGTGTGTGTGTGTGTGTGTGGGTGTGTGTGTGTGTGTGTGTGTGCATACTCACGGTCTGTGTGTGTGTGTGTACTCACAGTCTGTCTGTGTGTGCGTGTGTACTCACGGTCTGTCTGTGTGTGTGTGTGTACTCAGGGTCTGTCTGCGTGTGTGTACTCAGGGTCTGTCTGTGTGTGTGTGTAGTCACGGTCTGTGTGTCTGTCCATGTGTGTACTCACAGTCTGTCTGTGTGTTGCTCAGGGTCTGTGTGTACGCACGGTCTGTGTGTGTGTACTCACGGTCTGTGTGTGTGTGTGTGTGTGTGTGCGTGTGTGTGTACTCACGGTCTGTGTGTGTGTGTGTGTGTGTGTGTGTGTGTGTGTGTGTGTGTGTGTGTGTGTGTGTGTGTGTGTGTGTGTGTGTGTGTGTGTGTGTGTACTCACAGTCTGTCTGTGTGTTGCGTGTGTACTCAGGGTCTGTGTGTGTACGCACGGTCTGTGTGTGTGTGTACTCACGGTCTGTGTGTGTGTACTCACGGTCTGTGTGTGTGTGTGTGTGTGTGTGTGTGTGTGTGTGTACTCACGGTCTGTGTAGTAGACTCTGGGGCCATTCCCTCCTTGCGGACCGTCAGTCTGAAGGTGTACTCTACATCTGCCTGGAGCTCAGAGCCAGGGATACCCAGGACAGGACCACTCGACCCCAGACCAAAGTTCAGACTGGAACAGTACGATGGCCCCTGGGAGGAGGGAGGGAGAGAGACAACTATGATTATCTGATTTATAGGTGATTGTGTGTGTCTGACGTTCATTCAACATTATTATTGGTTCCAGGTTTCCAAGGTGAGGGAATGTTGGTTCAAGGACATGACTCTCCTCTTCAGTCTCTGTTAGTGGTGCAGTTTGGACCACTTATTATCTCCCTCTCTCTCCCTCCCCTCCCTCACCATCTCTCTCCATCTCTCTCCTCCCTCTCCATCTCTCTCCTCCCTCCTCCTCTCCCTCTCTCTCTCACCCCATCTCTTCCTCTCTTTCCCTCCCCTCCCTCTCCATCTCTTCCTCTCGTCCCCCCTCCCTCCCCCTCTCCATTTCTCTCCCTCCCCTTCCTCGCCATGTCTTCGCTTCCCTCTCCATCTCTTCCTCCCTCCCTCCCCTCCCTCTCCATCTCTTCCTCCCCCTCCCCTCCCTCTCCATCTCTTCCTCCCTCTCTCCCCTCCCTCTCCATCTCGCCCTCCCTCTCCCTCCCCCCTCTCCATCTCATCCTCTCTCTACCTCCCCACCCTCTCCATCTCTTCCTCTCTCCCCCTCCCCCTCCCTCCCCTCCCTCTCCATCTTGTCCTCCCTCTCCCTCCCCTCCCTCTCTCCCTCCCCTACCTCTCTATCTCTTCCTCTCTCTCCCTCCCATCCATCTCCATCTCTTCCTCTCTCCCTCCCCTACCTCTCTATCTCTTCCTCTCTCTCCCTCCCGTCCATCTCCATCTCTTCCTCTCTCTCCCTCCCCTACCTCTCTATCTCTTCCTCTCTCTCCCTCCCCTCCCTCTCCATCTCTTCCTCTCTCTCCCTCCCCTACCTCTCTATCTCTTCCTCTCTCTCCCTCCCGTCCATCTCCATCTCTTCCTCTCTCTCCCTCCCCTCCCTCTCCATCTCGTCCTCTCTCTCCCTCCCTCTCTCCCTCCCCTCCCTCTCCATCTTGTCCTCTCTCTCCCTCCCCACCCTCTCCATCTCTTCCTCTCTCTCCCTCCCCTCCTCATGTTCTCTCTCAATTTGCCAACAAGATTCCCCCTTGTTCTACTTCCCTCCACCTCATCTTCTTCTCCTCTTCCTCCAGCCTTCTTTCCCTTGACATTCTTCTTCTCTCGTTCTCTCCAATTTCCTCCTTATTTCATACACACCCCTAGCTAGCTGGGTGCCCCTGCTCTGTATGTGTGTGTGTGTGTGTCTGATCAAACTGGGAGGGGAACAGGCTGTGGAATGTTGAGTTTCATCTCTTCATAGTTACATAACCTGGCAGACGCCTTTATCTCCCTCTCACGTCACACACACTTTCCCAGAACACTCTCAGAACACTCTCAGAACACTCTCAGAACACTCTCAGAACACTCTCAGAACACTCCCAGAACACTCTCAGAACACTCTCAGAACACTCTCAGAACACTCTCTCTTCGAGGACAATGTCCTGCTACACATGCTTATGGGTTCGGTATAGTTATGTTCTGCTA
>NW_027014113.1:12500-14313 GCF_036934945.1 Oncorhynchus masou masou
TCTGGCTTTGCTTCCTTCCTGGGGTCTGGGCCGGGTAACTATAACAACTGCTGATGTCATAAAACACGTTTGATTGATTGACTGATACAGTTGAAGTCGGAAGTTTACATACACCTTACATACAGCCAAATACATTTAAACTCAGTTTTTCACAATTCCTGACATTTACTCCTAGTAAAAATTCCCTGTTTTAGGTCAGTTAGAATCACCACTTTATTTTTTAAGAATGTGAAATGTCAGAATAATAGTAGAGAGAATTATTTATTTCAGCTATTATTTCTTTCATCACATTCTCAGTGGGTCAGAAGTTTACATACACTCAATTAGTATTTGGTAGCATTACCTTTAAATTGTTTAACTTGGGTCAAATGCTTCGGGTAGCCTTCCACAAGCTTCCCACAATAAGTTGGGTGAATTTTTTGCCCATTCCTCCTGACAGAGCTGGTGTAACTGAGTCAGGTTTGTAGGCCTCCTTGCTCGCACACACCTTTTCAGTTCTGCCCCAAAATATCTATAGGATTGAGGTCAGGCTTGTGATGGCCACTCCAATACTTTGACTTTGTTGTCCGTAAGCCATTTTGCCACAACTTTGGAAGTATGCTTGGGGTCATTGTCCATTTGGAAGACCCATTTGTGACCAAGCTTTAACTTTCTGACTGATATCTTGAGATGTTGCTTCAATATATCCACCTAATTGTCCATCCTCATGATGCAATCTATTTTGTGAAGTGCACCAGTCCCTCCTGCAGCAAAGCACCCCACCACATGATGCTGTCACCCCGTGCTCCACGGTTCTGATGGTGTTCTTCGGCTTGAAAGCCTCCCCCTTTTCCTCCAAACATAACGATGGTCATTATGGCCAAACAGTTCTATTTTTGTTTCATCCGACCAGAGGACATTTCTCCAAAAAGTACGATCTTTGTCCCCATGTGCAGTTGCAAACCGTAGTCTGGCTTTTTTGATGGTGGTTTTGGAGCAGTGGCTTCTTCCTGCTGAGCAGCTTTTCAGTTTATGTCGATATAGGACCCGCTTTACTGCGATATAGATACTTTTGTACCTGTTTCCTCCAGCATCTTCACAAGGTCCTTTGCTGTTGTTCTGGGATTGATTTGCACTTTTCACACCAAAGTACGTTCATCTCTAGGAGACAGAATGCGTCTCCTTCCTGAGCGGTTAGACGGCTGCGTGGTCCCATGGTGTTTATACTTGCGTACTATTCTTTGTACAGATGATTGTGGTACCTTCAGAGGCGTTTGGAAATTGCTCCCAAGGATGAACCAGACTTGTGGAAGTCTACAATTTTTTTCTGAGGTCTTGGCTGATTTCTTTAGATTTTCCCATGATGCCAAGCAAAGGGTTGTGATACAGTGAATTCCAAGTGAAATAATCTGTCTGTAAACAAGTGTTGGAAAAATGACTCGTGTCGTGCACAAAGTAGAGGTCCTAACCGACTTGCCAAAACTATAGTTTGTTAACAAGAAATTTGTGGAGTGCTTGAAAAACAAGTTTTAATGACTCCGACCTAAGTGTATGTAAACTTCCGACGTCAAGTGTAAGCGTGTTCTTACCTTGGAGGTGGTGACACAGTCCCAGTGGTAGTGGAGTAGTGACTGGTTGTCCAGGCTCATGTTGGGGTCATAGCTCTGCTCAGCGCTCAGCTGCAGGTCCTGGGTCCTGGACCACACCCTGGAAGTACCACATCAGACATGACGCTATTTCAAGTAGTAAAAGGGATCATTTCATGATCTGAAAACAAAACAAGGGATGGTGTTTTACCCTTAAAAGGAGGAGTTCAGGATTTCACAACCTGATG
>NW_027014114.1:0-14304 GCF_036934945.1 Oncorhynchus masou masou
CCCTTCTGTCTGTGTCAGCAGGAAGTGTCTTAACCCTTTTGTCTGTGTCAGCAGGAAGTGTCTTTAACCCTTCTGTCTGTGTCAGCAGGAAGTGTCTTAACCCTTTTGTCTGTGTCAGCAGGAAGTGTCTTAACCCTTCTGTCTGTGTCAGCAGGAAGTGTCTTAACCCTTCTGTCTGTGTCAGCAGGAAGTGTCTAACCCTTCTGTCTGTGTCAGCAGGAAGTGTCTTAACCCTTTGTCTGTACAGGAAGTGCTCCAACCTCTTTTGTCTGTGTCAGCAGGAAGTGTCTTAACCCTTTTGTCTGTAACAGCAGGAAGTGTCTCTTAACGTCATGTCTGTGTCAGCAGGAAGTGTCTTAACCCTTCTGTCTGTGTCAGCAGGAAGTGTCTTAACCCTTTGTCTGTGTCAGCAGGAAAGTGTCTTTAACGCTCTCTGGTTCAGTCAGCAGGAAGTGTCTAACCCTTCTGTCTGTGTCAGCAGGAAGTGTCTTAACCCTTTTGTCTGTGTCAGCAGGAAGTGTCTTAACGCTCTGGTCTGCAAGCTGCAGGAAGTGTCTTAACCCTTTTGTCTGTGTCAGCAGGAAGTGTCTTAACCCCTTTAATCATACAGCTGCAGCAGGAAGTGTCTCTAACCTCTTTTGTCTGTGTCAGCAGGAAGTGTCTTCAACGCTTCTGTCTGTGTCAGCAGGAAGTGTCTTAACGCTTCTGTCTGTGTCAGCAGGAAAGTGTCTAACTCTTTTGTCTGTGTCAGCAGGAAGTGTCTTAACCCTTTTGTCTGTGTCAGCAGGAAAGTGTCTTAACGCTCTGTCTGTGTCAGCAGGAAGTGTCTTAACGCCTCTGTCTGCACAGCAGGAAGTGTTCTAACCCTTCTGTCTGTGCCAGCAGGAAGTGTCTTAACCCTTCTGTCTGTGTCAGCAGGAAGTGTCTTAACCCTTTCTTTGTCTGTGTCAGCAGGAAGTGTCTTAACCCCTTTGCCCAGTGTCAGCAGGAAGTGTCTTAATCCTTTTGTCTGTGTCAGCAGGAAGTGTCTTAATCCTTTTGTCTGTGTCAGCAGGAAGTGTCTTAATCCTTCTGTCTGTGTCAGCAGGAAGTGTCTTAACCCTTTTGTCTGTGTCAGCAGGAAGTGTCTTAACCCTTTTGTCTGTGTCAGCAGGAAGTGTCTTAACGCTTCTGTCTAGCGTCAGCAGGAAGTGTCTGCACTTGCTTCTCTCTGTGTCAGCAGTGGGAAGTGTCTTTTAACGCTTCTGTCTGTGTCAGCAGGAAGTGTCTTAACCCTTCTGTCTGTGTCAGCAGGAAGTGTCTTAACCTCTTCTGTCTGTGTCAGCAGGAAGTGTCTTAACCCCTTTTGTCTGTGTCAGCAGGAAGTGTCTTAACCCCTCTTTGTCTGTGTCAGCAGGAAGTGTCTTAACTCTTCTTGTCTGTGTCAGCAGGAAGTGTCTTAACCCCTTTGTCTGTGTCAGCAGGAAGTGTCTTAACCCTTTTGTCTGTGTCAGCAGGAAGTGTCTTAACCCTTTTGTCTGTGTCAGCAGGAAGTGTCTTAACCTCTTTTGTCTGTGTCAGCAGGAAGTGTCTTAACCCTCTTTGTCTGTGTCAGCAGGAAGTGTCTTAACCCTTTTGTCTGCGTCAGCAGGAAGTGTCTTAACCCTTTTGTCTGTGTCAGCAGGAAGGTGTCTTAACCCTTTGTCTGTGTCAGCAGGAAGTGTCTTAACCCTTTTGTCTGTGTCAGCAGGAAGTGTCTTAACCCTTTGTCTGTGTCAGCAGGAAGTGTTCTTAACCCCTTTTGTCTGTGTCAGCAGGAAGTGTCTTAACCCCTTTGTCTGTGTCAGCAGGAAGTGTCTTTAACCTCCTTGTCTGTGTCAGCAGGAAGTGTCTTAACCCTTTTGTCTGTGTCAGCAGGAAGTGTCTTAACCCTTCTGTCTGTGTCCCAGAGTGTTTAGTACAGACATCCAGGGCAGGGACTGTGGAGACGAGGCGTCTAGCTGGCTGGACCCGCTACCTGGGGGCAGTAAACCTATCGCCTGGTGCACTTTGAACCCCACATGACACACAGGAGATCAGCGGATTGCGAGGCTCTCTTTCCTCGCAATGAAAAGGTAACAGCTCAGGTGGTGGATAGATTTTAATATATTTTATCATTCAAAGTAGTAGGCTGCTCCAGCCAGAGAGAAAAATTACGAACATTAAAGTGATCAAGGACAAAGGTTTGTTTGTCTTAATACCTTAGTTATCACTTTATGACTTAGTTGATGGGTTTGATTAACATAGTGAAGTTATGCTTATTCCACACTTGCATTTCCTCCCTTTTTAAAAGAGGACTTCTGACCTCAGTGGGGTCTTCCAATACAGGACTAAGACCAATACTACATCGGGTCTGACGCTCGTCGCATGTGACAGGGCTTTGAAACTATCACGGATTACAAATGGAAACCCAGCCGCGAGCTGCCAAGTCGCGCGAGTTTATCAGACGAGCTAAATTCCTTCTATACTCGCTTCGAAGCAAGAAACACTGGAACCATGCATCAGAGCACCAGCTGTTCCTGACGACTGTGATCTTGCTCTCTGTAGCCGATGTGAGTAAAACCTTTAAAGAGATTAACATTCACAAGGCTGCGGGGCCAGCTGGATTACCAGGTTGCAAACTCAGAACATACGCTGCTGATCAGATGTCAAGTGTCTTCACTGACATTTTCAACCTCTCCCTGACCCAGTCTGTAATACCTACATGTCTCAACCTGTCCCTGTCTGTGATACTCTACATGTCTCAACCTCTCCCTGACCCAGTCTGGAATACCTACATGTCTCAACCTGACCCAGTCTGTAATACCTACATGTCTCAACCTCTCCCTGACCCAGTCTGTAATACCTACATGTCTCAACCTCTCCCTGATCCAGTCTGTAATACCTACATGTCTCAACCTCTCCCTGATCCAGTCTGGAATACATACATGTCTCAACCTGACCCAGTCTGTAGTACCTACATGTCTCAACCTGACCCAGTCTGTACTACCAGCAAATAGACCACCATAGTCCGTGCCCAAGAACACCAAGGTAACCTGTCTAAGTGACTATGTGTAGCACTCACCTCTGTAGCCATGAAATACTTTGAAAGGCTGGTCATGGGTCACATCAGCACCATCATCCCAGCCTAGATCTGAATTCACAGACCCACAGACGACGCAATCTCTATTGCTCTCCCACCTGGACAAAGAGGAATACCTATGTGAGAATGCTGTTCGTGACGACCGCTCAGCTTTCCCAGCACCATAGTGCCCACAAGCTCATCACTAATCTCAGGACCTGAACACCTCCCTCTGAAACTGGATCCTGGATTTCCTGGCCAGGGCACCGCCCCCAGGTGGTGAGGGTAGGCAACAACACATCCGCCACGCTGACCGTCAGCACGGGAACCTCGTGGGTACGTGTAGTCCCTCCTCTACTCCCCTGTTCACCCACGACTACAGAGGTGTCCACATCACTAAGGAATTAACATGGTCCACACAGTCCAATACAGTCGTGAAGAAGACACAAAAACACCTTTCCCCCTCAGTGTGACGGACGTTACTACTTTACAGGAGAGTCATTTGAATGTAAAAAAAATGAAACATTTGATCAGAATGTGCCTTAATAACAAACCTGTATGTAATTTATACATATGTGAAGTCACTAAGCTGTTTAGACACAGAGAAAATACAGAATCTCGCCTAGCCATGATTGGTTGAGATGATAAGGGAACTGGGATATTCAGGAGAAAGAGTGTCCATTCTGTCACTCAAAGATTCTCTGTCAAATGGCACTTCCTGGTCTCTGTTACCATGGATAAATGGCTTCCCTAATGGGAGTAACTTGTTTGAGATGATGTTCAGAGAATCCATTTTTTTGCAATTTAGTGAAAGTATTTATTTTCTAAATATATGACACTTTTACAGAGAGACAGGAAACACAGGGATAAATACACTGTTACAGAGAGACAGGAAACACAGGGATAAATACACTGGTACAGAGAGACAGGGATAAATACACTGGTACAGAGATAAATACACTGGTACAGGGATAAATACACTGTTACAGAGAGACAGGAAACACAGGGATAAATACACTGTTACAGAGAGACAGCAAACACAGGGATAAATGCTGGAACAGAGAGACAGGAAACACAGGGATAAATACACTGGTACAGAGAGACAGAAACACAGGGATAAATACTGGCACAGAGAGACAGGAAACACAGGGATAAATACACTGGCACAGAGAGACAGGAAACACAGGGATAAATACACTGGCACAGAGAGACAGGAAACACAGGGATAAATACACTGGTACAGAGACACAGGGATAAATACACTGGTACAGAGAGACAGGACACACAGGGATAAATACACTGGTACAGAGAGACAGGACACACAGGGATAAATACACTGGCACAGAGAGACAGGAAACACAGGGATAAATACACTGGCACAGAGAGACAGCAAACACAGGGATAAATACACTGGCACAGAGAGACAGCAAACACAGGGATAAATACACTGGTACAGGGATAAATACACTGGTACAGAGAGCCAGGAAACACAGGGATAAATACACTGTTACGGAGAGCCAGGAAACACAGGGATAAATACACTGGTACAGAGAGACAGGACACACAGGGATAAATACACTGGCACAGAGAGACAGGAAACACAGGGATAAATACACTGGTACAGAGAGACAGGAAACACAGGGATAAATACACTGGTACAGAGAGACAGGGGATAAATACACTGGTACAGGGATAAATACACTGGTACAGGGATAAATACACTGTTACAGAGAGACAGGGATAAATACACTGGTACAGGGATAAATACACTGGTACAGAGAGACAGGGATAAATACACTGGTACAGGGATAAATACACTGGTACAGAGAGACAGGGATAAATACACTGGTACAGGGATAAATACACTGTTACAGAGAGACAGGGATAAATACACTGGTACAGGGATAAATACACTGGTACAGAGAGACAGGGATAAATACACTGGTACAGGGATAAATACACTGGTACAGAGAGACAGGGATAAATACACTGGTACAGGGATAAATACACTGGTACAGGGATAAATACACTGGTACAGAGAGACAGGGATAAATACACTGGTACAGAGATAAATACACTGGTACAGAGAGACAGGGATAAATACACTGGTACAGAGATAAATACACTGGTACAGAGAGACAGGGATAAATACACTGGTACAGGGATAAATACACTGTTACAGAGAGACAGGGATAAATACACTGGTACAGGGATAAATACACTGTTACAGAGACAGGGATAAATGCACTGGTACAGGGATAAATACACTGGTACAGAGAGACAGGGATAAATACACTGGTACAGAGATAAATACACTGGTACAGAGACAGGGATAAATACACTGGTACAGAGAAATACACTGGTACAGGGATAAATACACTGGTACAGAGATAAATACACTGTTACAGAGACAGGAAACACAGGGATAAATACACTGGAACAGAGAGACAGGAAACACAGGGATAAAAATACACTGGGGATAATCAGCGACACCTGGAGGGGTGGTGGAGACAATCACAGGGACAGGTGAAACAGATCAGGGGCGTGACAGCTTCCTCCGTCTACAGTGTCTTATAGAAACTCTGTGTCTGTACTTTTATCAATGTAACATAAAGACTGAAAAGAGTCGCAAAGTGCATAAATAATATTTGATTGATTTGACTTCCTGGATAAGAAAAGTTTAAATAAAGTAGGACTCATTAGTTTTCTAAACACACACCTATAATGTCACCATTATTCCCTTCATGATCCGAAACACAAATCAAATCAAATCAAATTTATTTATATAGCCCTTCGTACATCAGCTGATATCTCAAAGTGCTGAACAGAAACCCAGCCTAAAACCCCAAACAGCAAGCAATGCAGGTGTAGAAGCACGGTGGCTAGGAAAAACTCCCTAGAAAAGCCAAAACCTAGGAAGAAACCACAGAGAGGAACCAGGCTATGTGGGAGTGGCCAGTCCTCTTCTGGCTGCCGGGTAAATTATAACAGAACATGGCCAAGATGTTCAAATGTTTATAAATGACCAGCATGGTCGAATAATAATAAGGCAGAACAGTTGAAACTGGAGCAGCAGCACGGCCAGGTGGACTGGGGACAGCAAGGAGTCATCATGTCAGAAGTAGTCCTGGGGCATGGTCTGGGGCCGCGGTTCAGTTGAAACTGGAGCAGCAGCACGGCCAGGTGGACTGGGGACAGCAAGGAGTCATCATGTCAGAGTGGTCTGGGGCATGGTCCTAGGCTCAGGTCCTCCCGAGAGAGAAGGAGAGGAGTGGAGACGCACACTTAGATTCACACAGGACACCAGGTGGACAGGAGAAGTACTCCAGATATAACAAATGACCCCAGCCCCGACACAAACTACTGGAGCATAAATACTGGAGGCTGAGACAGGAGGGTCAGGAGACACTGTGGCCCCACCCGAGGACACCCCGGACAGGAGCCAAGCAGGAAGGATATAACCCCACCCACTATGCCAAAGCACAGCCCCCCACACCACTGGAGGGATATCTTCAACCACCAACTTACCATCCTGAGACAAAGCTGAGTATAGCCCGCAAAGATCTCCGCCACGGCACAACCCAAGGGGGGGGGCGCCAACCCAGACAGGATGACCACATCAGTGAATCAACCCACTCAGGTGACGCACCCCCTCCAGGGACGGCATGAGAGATATAGATATAAATAAGAACTACTTCATGACTGTAAATTGTTTAATTTATTTTCCTGATTTTTCTCGTCCTCACGACTGATTTCAGAAAGTTCTGGAAGTCTTACGTTGTTTTCACTCCATGTGAGTCTGGGTTCAACAACACAACGTGCAGCATATCCTAATTATTGTCAGACTCTGTATCTGTCACAGGTAGGATCTGAACCCTGGTCTCCCAGTCAGGAAACCAACCTGACGTAACCATTAAAACCAAGAGGAAATTCTCTTTTTAGGTCAAGGGTGACACTAAATTTTAAGTCACAGGCAGGGCTATCTCATCATGAGAGCCTGTCCGACTTACCTCAGCGACATCCCTAGGTTGTGTACCCTGACATTTGGTCCTGTCATGTTGTTGTGTACCCTGACATTTGGTCCTGTCATGTTGTTGTGTACCCTGACATTTGGTCCTGTCATGTTGTTGTGTACCCTGACATTTGATCCTGTCATGTTGTTGTGTACCCTGACATTTGGTCCTGTCATGTTGTTGTGTACCCTGACATTTGGTCCTGTCATGTTGTTGTGTACTCTGACATTTGATCCTGTCATGTTGTTGTGTACCCTGACATTTGGTCCTGTCATGTTGTTGTCTAGATAGTGTACAATGACCTTGGCCCTATCATGCTGCTGTCTGAAGCCTCTGTGAAGGACCTGAGCAGCAGACTGGAGAAGGAGGTCACCGTGGCACGGTTCCGACCCAGCATCGTGGTCAGTGATTGTGATGCTTTTGACGAGGTACAGTGTTATTGCTTTAAGCTTCATCACCATGCACACATCACACAGCATCACACATCACACAGCATCGACACATCACACAGCATCGACACACCACACAGCATCAACACATCACACCACACAGCATCAACACATCACACCACACCACGTGACATCACATCACAAATCACATCACACATCACATCACACACCACACCAAATCACATCACACACCACACCACACCACATCACACCACATCACACCACATCACACCACATCACACATCACACCACACACCACACCACATAACACACCACACCACATCAACACAACATCACACATCAACACACATAACACAAAACATCAACCAACAACATCAAACATCAACCAACATCATACATCAACGAACATCAACCAACAACATCATACATCAACCAACAACATCATACATCAACCAACATCAACCAACAACATCATACATCAACCAACAACATCATACATCAACCAACATCAACCAACAACATCATACATCAACCAACAACATCATACATCAACCAACATCATCAAACATCAACCAACATCAACCAACATCATCAAACATCATCAAACATCAACCAACATCATCAACCAACATCAACCAACATCATACATCAACCAACATCAACCAACATCATACATCAACCAACATCAACCAACAACATCATACATCAACCAACAACATCATACATCAACCAACATCAACCAACAACATCATACATCAACCAACATCAAACATCAACCAACATCAACCAAGAACATCATACATCAACCAACAACATCATACATCAACCAACAATATCATACATCAACCAACAACATCATACATCAACCAACAACATCATACATCAACCAACATCATACATCAACCAACATCAAACATCAACCAACAACATCAAACATCAACCAACAACATCATACATCAACCAACATCATGCATCAAACAACATCGACCAACAACATCATACATCATACATCAATAACAACATCATACATCAACCAACATCAACCAACAACATCATACATCAACCAACAACATCATACATCAAAAACATCGACCAACATCATACATCAACCAACAACATCATACATCAAACAACATCGACCAACATCATACATCAACCAACAACATCATACATCAACCAACAACATCATACATCAACCAACAACATCATACATCAACCAACAATATCATACATCAACCAACAACATCATACATCAACCAACAACATCATACATCAACCAACATCAAACATCAACCAACAACATCAAACATCAACCAACAACATCAAACATCAACCAACAACATCATACATCAACCAACAACATCATACATCAACCAACAACAACATACATCAACCAACAACATCATACATCAACCAACAACATCATACATCAACCAACAACATCATACATCAACCAACAACATCATACATCAACCAACATCAACCAACAACATCATACATCAACCAACATCAAACATTATACATCAACCAACAACATCATACATCAACCAACAACATCATACATCAACATCATACATCAACCAACAACATCAAACATCAACCAACATCGACCAACATCATACATCAACCAACAACATCAAACATCAACCAACAACATCATACATCAACCAACATCAACCAACAACATCATACATCAACCAACATCATCAACCAACAACATCAACCAACAACATCAAGCAACATCAACCAACATCATACATCAACCAACATCAATAACATCATACATCAACCAACATCATACATCAACCAACATCACCAACATCATACATCAGCCAACATCAACCAACAACATCATACATCAACCAACAACATCGCACATCAACCAACAACATCATACATCAACCAACAACATCATACATCAACCAACATCAACCAACAACATCATACATCAACCAACAACATCATACATCAACCAACAACATCATACATCAACAACAACATCATACATCAACCAACAACATCATACATCAAGCAACATCATCAAACATCAGCCAACAACATCAAACATCAACCAACAACATCAAACATCAACCAACAATATCAAACATCAACCAACAATATCAAACATCAACCAACAACATCAAACATCAACAACAACATCAAACATCAATAACAACATCATACATCAGCAGCAACATCATACATCAACCAGCAACATCATACATCAATAACAACATCATACATCAACCAACAACAACATACATCAACCAACAACAACAAACATCAACCAACAACAACAAACATCAACCAACAACATCAAACATCAACCAACAACATCATACATCAACCAACAACATTACATCAAACAATATCGACCAACATCATACATCAACCAACAACATCATACATCATACATCAACCAACAACATCATACATCAACCAACAACATCATACATCGACCAACATCATACATCAACCAACAACATCATACATCATACATCAACCAACAACATCATACATCAAACAACATCGACCAACATCATACATCAACCAACAACATCATACATCAACCAACAACATCGACCAACATCATACATCAACCAACATCATACATCAACCAACAACATCATACATCATACATCAACCAACAACATACATCAACAACATACATCAACCAACAACATCATACATCAACCAACATCAACCAACAACATCATACATCAACCAACATCAAACATTATACATCAACCAACAACATCATACATCAACCAACAACATCATACATCATACATCAACATCATACATCAACCAACAACATCAAACATCAACCAACAACAACATACATCAACCAACATCGACCAACATCATACATCAACCAACAACATCAAACATGATACATCAACCAACAACATCATACATCAACCAACAACATCATACATAAACCAACATCAACCAACAACATCATACATCAACCAACATCGAACATTATACATCAACCAACAACATCATACATCAACCAACAACATCATACATCAACATCATACATCAACCAACAACATCAAACATCAACCAACAACAACATACATCAACCAACATCGACCAACATCATACACCAACCAACAACATCAAACATCAAACATCAACCAACAACATCATACATCAACCAACATCATACATCAACCAACATCATCAACCAACAACATCATACATCAACCAACAACATCATACATCAACCAACATCATACATCAACCAACATCATACATCAACCAACATCATACATCAACCAACATCAGCCAACAACATCAAACATCAACCAACATCAAACATCAACCAACATCATACATCAACCAACATCATACATCAACCAACATCAACCAACATCATACATCAACCAACATCAACCAACATCATACATCAACCAACATCAACCAACATCATACATCAACCAACATCAAACATCAACCAACAACATCAAACATCAACATCATACATCAACCAACAACATCATACATCAACCAACAACATCGACCAACATCATACATCGACCAACATCATACATCAACCAACAACATCATACATCAACCAACATCATCATACATCAACCAACAACATCATACATCAACCAACAACAACATACATCAACCAACATCAACCAACAACATCATACATCAACCAACCTCAACCAACAACATCATACATCAACCAACAACATCATACATCAAACAACATTGACCAACATCATACATCAACCAACATCATACATCAACCAACAACATCATACATCAACCAACAACATCATACATCAACCAACAACATCATACATCATACATCAACCAACAACATCATACATCAACCAACATCAACCAACAACATCATACATCAACCAACAACATCATACATCAACCAACATCAACCAACATCAACCAACAACATCATACATCAACCAACATCAAACATCATACATCAACCAACAACATCATACATCAACCATCAACATCAACCAACAACATCAACCAACATCAAACATCAACCAACAACATCAACCAACAACATCATACATCAACCAACATCAACCAACAACATCATACATCAACCAACATCAACCAACAACATCATACATCAACCAACAACATCATACATCAACCAACATCAACCAACAACATCATACATCAACCAACATCAAACATTATACATCAACGTAGCATCATACATCAGCCAACAACATCATACATCAACCAACAACATCATACATCCAACCAACAACATCATACATCAACCAACAACATCATACATCCAACCAACATCAAACATTATACATCAACCAACAACATCATACATCAACCAACAACATCATACATCAACCAACAACATCATACATCAACCAACAACATCAACATCATACATCAACCAACTTCTCAACATCATGCATCAATAACCTTCAACCAACAACATCATACATCAACCAACAACATCATACATCAACCAACATCAACCAACAACATCATACATCAACCAACATCAAACATCATACATCAACCAACAACATCAACTAACATCAACCAACAACATCATACATCAACCAACAACATCATACATCAACCAACAACATCATACATCAACCAACAACATCATACATCAACCAACAACATCATACATCAACCAACATCAACTCATACATCAACCAACAACATCGATACATCAACCAACAACATCATACATCAACTAACAACATCATACATCAACCAACATCAACCAACAACATCGACATCATCACATCAACCAACAACATCATACATCAACCAACAGCATCAATCAACCAAACCAGACATCATACATCAACCAACAACATCATACATCAACCAACAACATCATACATCAATCACAACCAACTACATCAACATCATACATCAACCATACATCAGCCAACAACATCATACATCAACCAACAACATCATACATCAACCAACAACATCACATACATCAGCCAACAACATCATACATCAACCAACATCAACCAACAACATCACACATCAACCAACAACATACATACATCAACCAACATCGACAACATCATACATCAACCAACAACATCAAACATCATACATCAACCAACAGAACATCATACATCAACCAACATCACCATCATACATCAACAGCATCACAACATCATACATCAACCAACATCAAACATTATACATCAACCAACAACATCATACATCAACCAACAACATCATACATCAACCAACAACATCATACATCAACCAACAACATCAACCAACAACATCATACATCCAACATCATACATCAACCAACAACATCAGCATACATCAACCAACAACATCATACATCAACCAACAACATCATACATCAATCAACATCATACATCAACCAACAACATCATACATCAACCAACAACATCATACATCAACCAACAACCATCATACATCAACCAACAACATCATACATCAACCAACATCATACATCAATCAACAACATCGTACATCAACCAACATCAACCAACAACATCGCCCATCAACCAACATCATACATCAACCAACAACATCGTACATCAACCAACAACATCAAACAGCAGCATCTAACACTCACCAACGCATCAACAGCATCACACCTATCAGTTTTGTAAATCTTGATGTAATTTCTATAATTGGGAGGTTTGGTGCTGTCCAGGTTTCCCCATGTTGTTCTACATGTCATTCATGAAAGGTATCCACAGTCACCATTCAAAAGTGGCCTCTTGTAGTTCTACTTCGTCGTGCACTTTGTTCCGATCGTGTTGGGGTTTTGGACCATACTCAATATATTCCTGTTAATTTAATCTTCCTCTCAGTTAGGTTCTTGGAAGATATTCAGAGTTAGCAATGTTGACTGCACCATTAGTGACGTGTAGGTGTCTGGTCTTAACTGCTGGTCATCATTTATCTGCTCTGACTATCCCGTTGCGGGCACAAGCTGGTTGCTATTGTCGTGTTTATGGTCGATGCTATCTAACATAGTGACCCTGTGTTTATATAATATGAGTGACCCTGTGTTTATATAGTATAGTGACCCTGTGTTTATATAGTATAGTGACCCTGTGTTTATATAGTATAGTGACCCTGTGTTTATATAGTATAGTGACCCTGTGTTTATATAGTATAGTGACCCTGTGTTTATATAGTATAGTGACCCTGTGTTTATATAGTATAGTGACCCTGTGATTTTATATAGTATAGTGACCCTGTGTTTATATAATATAGTGACCCTGTGTTTATATAGATATGAGTGACCCTGTGTTTATATAGTATAGTGACCCTGTGTTTATATAGTATAGTGACCCTGTGTTTATATAGTATAGTGACCCTGTGTTTATATAATATAGTGACCCTGTGTTTATATAATATAGTGACCCTGTGTTTATATAATATAGTGACCCTGTGTTTATATAATATAGTGACCCTGTGTTTATATAATATAGTGACCCTGTGTTTATATAATATAGTGACCCTGTGTTTATATAGTATAGTGACCCTGTGTTTATATAGTATAGTGACCCTGTGTTTATATAGTATAGTGACCCTGTGTTTATATAGTATAGTGACCCTGTGTTTATATAGTATAGTGACCCTGTGTTTATATAGTATAGTGACCCTGTGTTTATATAATATAGTGACCCTGTGTTTATATAATATAGTGACCCTGTGTTTATATAGTTGTATATATTATAGTGACCCTGTGTTTATATAATATAGTGACCCTGTGTTTATATAATATAGTGACCCTGTTTATATAGTATAGTGACCC
>NW_027014115.1:0-7500 GCF_036934945.1 Oncorhynchus masou masou
CGTCTCTTACCTTGAGCATGCTGTCCCTCCCTCCCTCCCTCCCAACCCTCTGTCTCTTACCTTGAGCATGTTGTGCAGCATGTGGACCTTGCGGGCCTGCTGTCTGGCCTGGGACAGAGCGAAGCCTTGGGGTGGTCTGACTCTGGGGACACGCTGGACAACTCTGTCAACACGAGGACACTCCACCAGGACATCCTGCTCCTCTGGGCGGAGCCTCTTCACCCACAGGGCAAAGTACAGGCCTTCTAGTAGCACCTAGAGTACACACACACTTATACACTACCCACAGGGCAAAGTACAGGCCTTCTAGTAGCACCTAGAGTACACACACACTTATACACTACCCACAGGGCAATAGTACAGGCCTTCTAGTAGCACCTAGAGTACACACACACTTATACACTACCCACAGGGCAAAGTACAGGCCTTCTAGTAGCACCTAGAGTACACACACACTTATACACTACCCACAGGGCAAAGTACAGGCCTTCTAGTAGCACCTAGAGTACACACACACTTATACACTACCCACAGGGCATAGTACAGGCCTTCTAGTAGCACCTAGAGTACACACACACTTATACACTACCCACAGGGCAAAGTACAGGCCTTCTAGTAGCACCTAGAGTACACACACACTTATACACTACCCACAGGGCAAAGTACAGGCCTTCTAGTAGCACCTAGAGTACACACACACTTATACACTACCCACAGGGCAAAGTACAGGCCTTCTAGTAGCACCTAGAGTACACACACACTTATACACTACCCACAGGGCAAAGTACAGGCCTTCTAGTAGCACCTAGAGTACACACACACTTATACACTACCCACAGGGCAAAGTACAGGCCTTCTAGTAGCACCTAGAGTACACACACACTTATACACTACCCACAGGGCAAAGTACAGGCCTTCTAGTAGCACCTAGAGTACACACACACTTATACACTACCCACAGGGCAAAGTACAGGCCTTCTAGTAGCACCTAGAGTACACACACACTTATACACTACCCACAGGGCAAAGTACAGGCCTTCTAGTAGCACCTAGAGTACACACACACTTATACACTACCCACAGGGCATAGTACTGGCCTTCTAGTAGCACCTAGAGTACACACACACTTATACACTACCCACAGGGCAAAGTACAGGCCTTCTAGTAGCACCTAGAGTACACACACACACTTATACACTACCCACAGGGCAAAGTACAGGCCTTCTAGTAGCACCTAGAGTACACACACACTTATACACTACCCACAGGGCAAAGTACAGGCCTTCTAGTAACACCTAGAGTACACACACACTTATACACTACCCACAGGGCAAAGTACAGGCCTTCTAGTAACACCTAGAGTACACACACACTTATACACTACCCACAGGGCAAAGTACAGGCCTTCTAGTAACACCTAGAGTACACACACAATTATACACTACCCACAGGGCAAAGTACAGGCCTTCTAGTAGCACCTAGAGTACACACACACTTATACACGCTACCCACAGGGCAGAGTACAGGCCTTCTAGTAGCACCTAGAGTACACACACGTATACTACCCACAGGGCAAAGTACAGGCCTTCTAGTAGCACCTAGAGTACACACACACTTATACACTACCCACAGGGCATAGTACAGGCCTCCCTAGTAGCACCTAGAGTACACACACACTTATACACACTACCCACACAGGGCATAGTACTGGCCTTCTAGTAGCACCTAAAATTACACACACACTTATACACTACCCACAGGGCAAAGAATAAGCCTGGTAAATCATTGATTTATGAGCACTGTGTGTGTGTCGTCCTACCTTGATTGGCTCCAGCAGCAAGCAGGAGGACAGGGAAGCTACCGATACAGGAAATGAGCCACATCAGAGCCAGCATCACTGAAGCCTCTTCCTGCCCACACTGACAGCCCATTGGCTAGGACAAGCCCCGACCAGCTGCCCCATAGAGCAGCCTGCCCACACCAGGAGGGGAAACGCCTCGGACTACACACGTCTGTTACAACTGAGATGGAGATGATGATGAGAGAGAGAGGGAGGGGGAGAGGGGGAGAGGGGAGAGAGAGAGAGAGAGAGAGAGAGAGAGAGAGAGAGAGGGGGGGAGAGAGAGAGAGGGGGAGAGAGAGAGAGGAGGGGGAGAGAGAGAGAGAGAGAGAGGGGGAGAGAGAGGGGGAGAGAGAGGGAGAGAGAGAGAGAGGGGGGGGAGAGAGAGAGACAGACAGAGAGAGACAGACAGACAGACAGACAGACAGAGAGACAGAGAGAGACAGAGACAGACAGACAGACAGACAGACAGACAGACAGACAGACAGACAGACAGACAGACAGACAGACAGACAGACAGACAGAGAGAGGTGGGGGTAGAGAGAGGGGTAGAGAGAGACAGACAGACAGACAGAAAGACAGATAGGGGTAGAGATGGAGGTAGAGAGATAGAGAGAGGGTGGGGGGTTGAGTTAACACACCCACCTGTGCGTGAGGTGAAGGCTGTTCTAGGGGGCTCCCTCTTGACAGCTCCGAGGGACAGCGGTTCATTCATCTTCTGAAGGAGGACCACCTCTGTCTTATCACCAAAGATACTGGACCTGACACACACACACACACACACACACACACACACACACACACACACACACACACACACACACACACACACACACACACACACACACACACACACACACAGAAAATAAGATTAAACACCAAACATCAGGACAGTGATTGTCCCAGATCTCAGTGTCACCACCTAGATTATATTACTTCCAGAAGAGTGGAGAGGAGGGAGAGGAAGGAGAGGAGGGAGAGGAATGAAGAAGACGGAGAGGAGTGAAGAGGGGGGAGAGGAGTGAAGAGGGGGGAGAGGAGTGAAGAAGAGGGAGAGGAGTGAAGAGGAGTGAAGAGGGGGGAGAGGAGTGAAGAAGAGTGAAGAGGGGGAGAGGAGTGAAGAAGAGTGAAGAGGGGGAGAGGAGTGAAGAAGAGTGAAGGGGGGAGAGGAGTGAAGAGGAGTGAAGAGGGGGGAGAGGAGTGAAGAAGAGTGAAGAGGGGGAGAGGAGAAGAGTGAAGAGGGGGAGAGGAGGAAGAAGAGTGAAGAGGGAGAGGAGTGAAGAGGGGGGGAGAGGAGAAGAAGAGGGAGAGGAGTGAAGAGGAGAAGAGGGGAGAGGAGTGAAAGAGGGAGAGGAGGAAGAGGAGGGAGAGGAGTGAAGAGGGGAGAGAGGGAGAGTGAAGAAGAGGGAGAGGAGTGAAGAGGAGTGAAGAGGGGGGAGAGGAGTGAAGAAGAGTGAAGAGGGGGGAGAGGAGTGAAGAAGAGGGAGAGGAGTGAAGAGGAGTGAAGAGGGGGAAGAGGAGGGAGAGGAGTGAAGAGGGGGAAGAGGAGTGAAGAGGAGAGAAGAGGAGAGAGAGGAGGGAGAGGAGTGAAGAAGAGGGAGAGGAGTGAAGAAGAGGGAGAGGAGTGAAGAGGAGTGAAGAGGGGGGAGAGGAGTGAAGAGGGGGGAGAGGAGTGAAAGAGGGAGGGGGAGGGAGTGAAGAGGGGGAGAGGAGTGAAGAGGGAGTGAAGAGGGGGAGAGGAGGAAGAAGAGGGAGAGGAGAGGGGGAGAGGAGTGAAGAAGAAGAGGGGGGAGAGGAGGAAGAAGAGTGAAGAGGGGAGAGGAGGAAGAAGAGTGAAGAGGGGGAGAGGAGTGAAGAGGGGGAGAGGAGTGAAGAAGAGTGAAGAGGGAGTGAAGAAGAGTGAAGAGGGGGAGAGGAGTGAAGAGGGGGGAGAGGAGTGAAGAGGAGTGAAGAGGGGGAGAGGAGGAAGAAGAGGAAGAGGGGGAGAGGAGGAAGAAGAGGGAGAGGAGGAAGAGGAGGAAGAGGGGGAGAGGAGGAAGAAGAGGAAGAGGGGGAGAGGGAGGAAGAGGGGGGGAGAGGAGTGAAGAGGGAGAGGAGTGAAGAGGAGGGGGAGGAGTGAAGAATACTGAAGAGGAGGGAAGAGGAGGGAGAGGAGTGAAGAAGAGTGAAGAGGAGGGAGAGGAGTGAAGAGGAGTGAAGAGGGGAGAGGAGTGAAGAGGAGGGAGAAGAGTGAAGAAGACTGAAGAGGAGGGAAGAGGAGTGAAGAGGGGGGAGAGGAGTGAAGAGGAGAGAAGAGAAGAGAGAGGAGGGAGAGGAGTGAAGAAGAGTGAAGAGGAGGAAGAGAGTCTTCTAAATGACTCACTAACTGTAAGTCTCTCTGGATCAGAGTGTCTGCTAAATGACTCACTAACTGTAAGTCTCTCTGGATCAGAGTGTCTGCTAAATGACTCACTAACTGTAAGTCTCTCTGGATCAGAGTGTCTGCTAAATGACTCACTAACCGTAAGTCTCTCTGGATCAGAGTGTCTGCTAAATGACTCCCTAACTGTAAGTCTCTCTGGATCAGAGTGTCTGCTAAATGACTCACTAACTGTAAGTCTCTCTGGATCAGAGTGTCTGCTAAATGACTCACTAACTGTAAGTCTCTGGATCAGAGTGTCTGCTAAATGACTCACTAACTGTAAGTCTCTGGATCAGAGTGTCTGCTAAATGACTCACTAACCGTAAGTCTCTCTGGATCAGAGTGTCTGCTAAATGACTCCTAACTGTAAGTCTCTTCTGGATCAGAGTGTCTGCTAAATGACTCACTAACTGCAAGTCTCTCTGGATCAGAGTGTCTGCTAAATGACTCACTAACTGTAAGTCTCTCTGGATCAGAGTGTCTGTAAATGACTCACTAACTGTAAGTCTCTCTGGATCAGAGTGTCTGCTAAATGACTCACTAACTGTAAGTCTCTCTGAATCAGAGTGTCTGCTAAATGACTCACTAACTGTAAGTCTCTCTGGATCAGAGTGTCTGCTAAATGACTCACTAACTGTAAGTCTCTCTGGATCAGAGTGTCTGCTAAATGACTCACTAACTGTAAGTCTCTCTGGATCAGAGTGTCTGCTAAATGACTCACTAACTGTAAGTCTCTCTGGATCAGAGTGTCTGCTAAATGACTCACTAACTGTAAGTTTCTCTGGATCAGAGTGTCTGCTAAATGACTCACTAACTGTAAGTCTCTCTGGATCAGAGCGTTTGCTAAATGACTCAAATGTAAAATGACAGAAGGAGAAGTAGGCCAGTGAGAGGTCAGAGGTAAGTTCAGAACAGACAAGAGGAAGCGAGTAGAAGGTGACAGGGTTAAGGGTGAGGTCAGAGGTCAGAGTTTAGAGGCGACTCACAGGTCGGCCGTCTCGCTGTCTGCTGTCTGGGAGAAGAAGTGTTGGGGGTCACAGAGATGAGACACCTGCAGCTGGCCGTCCGCCAGGATCCGTTTAATCAGGTCTTCATCTGGAGGAGACAGGTGTGTGACAGAAAGAGAGATGGTCAGATTCACTCATCTGGAGGAGACAGGTGTGTGACAGAAAGAGAGACGGTCATCTGGAGGAGACAGGTGTGTGACAGAAAGAGAGACGGTCAGATTCACTCATCTGGAGGAGACAGGTGTGTGACAGAAAGAGAGACGGTCATCTGGAGGAGACAGGTGTGTGACAGAAAGAGAGATGGTCAGATTCACTCATCTGGAGGAGACAGGTGTGTGACAGAAAGAGAGACGCTCATCTGGAGGAGACAGGTGTGTGACAGAAAGAGAGATGGTCAGATTCACTCATCTGGAGGAGACAGGTGTGTGACAGAGAGAGAGACGCTCATCTGGAGGAGACAGGTGTGTGACAGAAAGAGAGACGGTCAGATTCACTCATCTGGAGGAGACAGGTGTGTGACAGAAAGAGAAACGGTAAGATTCACTCATCTGGAGGAGACAGGTGTGTGACAGAAAGAGAGACGGTAAGATTCACTCATCTGGAGGAGACAGGTGTGTGACAGAAAGAGAGATGGTCAGATTCACTCATCTGGAGGAGACAGGTGTGTGACAGAAAGAGAGACGCTCATCTGGAGGAGACAGGTGTGTGACAGAAAGAGAGATGGTCAGATTCACTCATCTGGAGGAGACAGGTGTGTGACAGAGAGAGAGACGCTCATCTGGAGGAGACAGGTGTGTGACAGAAAGAGAGATGGTCAGATTCACTCATCTGGAGGAGACAGGTGTGTGACAGAGAGAGAGACGCTCATCTGGAGGAGACAGGTGTGTGACAGAAAGAGAGACGGTCAGATTCACTCATCTGGAGGAGACAGGTGTGTGACAGAAAGAGAAACGGTAAGATTCACTCATCTGGAGGAGACAGGTGTGTGACAGAAAGAGAGATGGTCAGATTCACTCATCTGGAGGAGACAGGTGTGTGACAGAAAGAGAGACGCTCATCTGGAGGAGACAGGTGTGTGACAGAAAGAGAGATGGTCAGATTCACTCATCTGGAGGAGACAGGTGTGTGACAGAGAGAGAGACGCTCATCTGGAGGAGACAGGTGTGTGACAGAAAGAGAGACGGTCAGATTCACTCATCTGGAGGAGACAGGTGTGTGACAGAAAGAGAAACGGTAAGATTCACTCATCTGGAGGAGACAGGTGTGTGACAGAAAGAGAGACGGTAAGATTCACTCATCTGGAGGAGACAGGTGTGTGACAGAAAGAGAGACGGTAAGATTCACTCATCTGGAGGAGACAGGTGTGTGACAGAAAGAGAGATGGTCAGATTCACTCATCTGGAGGAGACAGGTGTGTGACAGAGAGAGAGACGCTCATCTGGAGGAGACAGGTGTGTGACAGAAAGAGAGACGGTCAGATTCACTCATCTGGAGGAGACAGGTGTGTGACAGAGAGAGAGACGCTCATCTGGAGGAGACAGGTGTGTGACAGAAAGAGAGACGGTCATCTGGAGGAGACAGGTGTGTGACAGAAAGAGAGACGGTCAGATTCACTCATCTGGATAGAAGTCAAGACGGTGTTGATGCAGAGTAAATGTGCTTCATGGCTGTTCTGTTTCTACAACATCACACAGTCCTCTGCCATGGTTTATTCAACATTACAACACAATAATATTCATGATACTGAAACTACATACTGCAGTGCTGAGTGCATTTCAACTGTTTACGGTAGTAGTAGCTGTCTGTCTGTCTGTCTGTCTGTCTGGCTGTGTGTCTGTGTGTGTGTCTGTCTGTCTGTCTGTCTGTCTGTCTGTCTGTCTGTCTGTCTGTCTGTGTGTCTGTCTGTCTGCCTGCCTGCCTGTCTGTCTGTCTGTCTGTCTGTCTGTCTGTCTGTGTGTCTGTCTGTCTGCCTGCCTGCCTGTCTGTCTGTCTGTCTGTCTGTCTGTCTGTCTGTCTGTCTGTCTGTCTGTCTGTCTGTCTGTCTGTCTGTCTGTCTGTCTGTCTGTCTGTCTGTGTGTCTGTTTGTCTGTCTGTCTGCCCGCCTGCCTGTCTGTCTGTCTGTCTGTCTGTCTGTCTGTCTGTCTGTCTGTCTGTCTGTCTGTCTGTCTGTCTGTCTGTGTCTGTCTGTGGATTACCTGAGGATGTGAAGTACTTATTGCGGTGTGTGAGGTCGTCATTGTCGGGGTGAAGGG
>NW_027014115.1:12500-14301 GCF_036934945.1 Oncorhynchus masou masou
TCTCACAGGCACAAACGTCACTCTAGTCGTGTTACCACGGTAACCACCGCGCTTCTAGTAGCCAGACTCAATCTCACAGGCACAAACGTCACTCTAGTCGCGTTACCACGGTAACGACCACGCTTCTAGAAGCCAGACTCAATCTCACAGGCACAAATGTTACTCTAGTCGTGTTACCACGGTAACGACGACGCTTCTAGAAGCCAGACTCAATCTCACAGGCACAAATGTTACTCTAGGTGCGTTACCACGGTAACCACCACGCTTCTAGTAGCCAGACTCAATCTCACAGGCACAAATGTTACTCTAGTCGCGTTACCACGGTAACCATAACACTTCTACTAGCCAGACTCAATCTTACAGGCACAAATGTTACTCTAGTCGTGTTACCACGGTAACGACCACGCTTCTAGAAGCCAGACTCAATCTCACAGGCACAAACGTCACTCTAGTCGTGTTACCACGGTAACCACCACGCTTCTAGTAGCCAGACTCAATCTCACAGGCACAAAGCGTCACTCCTAGTCGCGTTACCACGGTAACGACCACGCTTCTAGAAGCCAGACTCAATCTCACAGGCACAAATGTTACTCTAGTCGTGTTACCATGGTAACGACCACGCTTCTAGAAGCCAGACTCAATCTCACAGGCACAAACGTCACTCTAGTCGTGTTACCACGGTAACCACCACGCTTCTAGTAGCCAGACTCAATCTCACAGGCACAAACGTCACTCTAGTCGCGTTACCACGGTAACGACCACGCTTCTAGAAGCCAGACTCAATCTCACAGGCACAAACGTCACTCTAGTCGCGTTACCACGGTAACGACCACGCTTCTAGAAGCCAGACTCAATCTCACAGGCACAAACATCACTCTAGTCGCATTACCACAGTAACCTGAACATTTTTGTCTCATCTGTGATATTTTGGCTAAAAGACTCAGGTCACAAAAAATGTAATGAAACAATACACTACATTCAGTTTTTCATTTGTAAAAAAAAAAAAGAGAAGGGGGTGACCTGGACATGTTTATAATAAACCATTGCATGCATATCATCTCTTTTGCATAGTGGCATAGAGCAGTAGAGTAGAGGCATCTACATTTTAGTAGCCTAGGGTTTGTAAAAAATGTGGTCCCGGAAAAATGTTGCCTTTATATTCATGCAATCCTACATCATTTTACATGATTGGAGACTTTGATCTAATGTTTTTTTAAACTGTGAGCGAAATGACAGGCTACTTTGACACGGACATACTGAGGTCAATAAAAACAAAGTTGAGCCCATCAATAGTCCAGACCTAGATGTGTGGAGACACAATGTGAGGAGGAAATTATAGTCCTAAAAATGCTTCCAGTTTCACTGACTCCCCTAATGATGAGCAGATCACTCACTGGTGATGGCTGATGCGCTAGTGCCAAAAGTCTCTGTCTCGTCTCTGTCTCGTCTCGTCTCTCTCTCGTCTCTGTCTCATCTCTGTCTCTCTGTCTCTCTCTTGTAAAACAGTATTTGGAAGTTGATCAAATGTTTTGGTGGCCTACAGCACAGAGTCTTCTATATTCAGGAGGAGACATTTTCCTGCAGTTGTATCTGAAATAATATCTCAGGTCACCATCTGAAGATATCTGAAGATGCTCAGATCACTCACCTAATGATGCTCCCCTAATGATGCTCCAGATCACTCACCTAATGATGCTGCTCTAATGAGATCACTCTCACCTAATGATGCTCAGGTCAGGTCCACTCCTAATGATGCTCAGGTCACTCCCCTAATGATGCTCAGGTCACTCACCTAATGATG
>NW_027014116.1:0-14295 GCF_036934945.1 Oncorhynchus masou masou
CTCCTCACTAAGTTTGTTTTACTCACTGCTTTAGCACACTCTGCTAACCCTGATGTCCTTGCCGTGTTTGAATCTTGGCTCAGGAAGGCCACAAAAAAATCTGAGATTACCATACCCAACTATAACATTTTCCATCAAGATAGAACTGCCAAAGGGGGAGGAGTTGCAGTCCCTTGCAGAGATAGCCTGCAAAGTAATGTCATACTTTCCAGGTCCATACCCAAACAGTTCGAACTACTAATTTAAAAAATTACTCTCTCCAGAAATAAGTCTCTCACTGTTGCCACCTGCAACAGACCCCCCTCAGCTCCCAGCTGTGCCCTGGACACCATTTGTGAATTGATCGCCCCCCATCTAGCTTCAGAGTTTGTTCTGTTAGGTGACCTAAACTGGGATATGCTTAACACCCCTGCAGTCCTACAATATAAGCTAGATGCCCTCAATCTCACACAAATCATCAAGGAACCCACCAGGTACAACCCTAAATCTGTAAACAAGGGCACCCTCATAGACGTCATCCTGACCAACTGGCCCTCCAAATACACCTCCGCTGTCTTCAACCAGGATCTCAGAGATCATTGCCTCATTGCCTGGGACACTGTGAAGTCCATGGAGAACAAGAGCACCTCCTCCCAGCTGCCCACTGCACTGAGGCTAGGTAACACGATCACCACTGATAAATCCATGATTATCGAAAACCTCAACAAGCATTTCTCAACGGCTGGCCATGCCTACTCCAACCTCGGCCAACAGCTCAGCCCCCCCCCCCCCCCAGCACAGTACTTCATCGACCTTGCCAAGGCTTTCGACTCTGTCAATCACCATATTCTTATCGGCAGACTCAGTAGCCTCGGTTTTTCTGATGACTGCCTTGCCTGGTTCACCAACTACTTTGCAGACAGAGTTCAGTGTGTCAAATCGGAGGGCAAGCTGTCCGGTCCCCTGGCAGTCTCTATGGGGGTGCCACAGGGTTCAATTCTTGGGCCGACTCTTTTCTCTGTATATATAAATGATGTTGCTCTTGCTGCGGGCGATTCCCTGATCCACCTCTACGCAGACGACACCATTCTGTATACTTCCGGCCCGTCCTTGGACACTGTGCTATCTAACCTCCAATCAAGCTTCAATGCCATACAACACTCCTTCCGTGGCCTCCAACTGCTCTTAAACGCGAGTAAAACCAAATGCATGCTTTTCAACCGTTCGCTGCCTGCACCCGCACATCTGCACCTGCCAGACTCATGTCAAACATCTCCAATCTAAAATCAAAACTAGAGTCAGCCTCCTTCACTCATGCAGCCAAACTTACCCAGTAAAACTGACTATCCTACCGATCCTCGACTTTGGCGATGTCATCTACAAAATATCTTCCAACACTCTACTCAACAAACTGGATGCAGTTTATCACAGTGCCATCTGTTTTGTTACTAAAGCACCTTATACCACCCACCACTCCGACCTGTATGCTCTAGTCGGTTGGCCCTCGCTACATATTCGGCGCCAGACCCACTGGCTCCAGGTCATCTACAAGTCCATGTTAGGTAAAGCTCCGCCTTATCTCAGTTCACTGGTCACGATGGCAACACCCACCCGTAGCACGCGCTCCAGCAGGTGTATCTCACTGATCCTCCCTAAGGCCAACACCTCATTTGGCCACCTTTCGGTCCAGTTCTCTGCTGCCTGTGACTAGAACGAATTGCAAAAATCGCTGAAGATGGAGACTTTTATCTCCCTCACCAACTTCAAACATCTGCTATCTGAGCAGCTAACCGATCGCTGCAGCTGTACATAGTCTATCGGTAAATAGCCCACCCAATTTTACCTACCTCATCCCCATACTGTTTTTATTTATTATTTTCTGCTCTTTTGCACACCAATATCTCTACCTGTACATGACCATCTGATCATTTATCACTCCAGTGTTAATCTGCAAAATTGTAATTATTCGCCTACCTCCTCATGCCTTTTGCACACAATGTATATAGACTCTCTTTTTTTCTAAAGTGTTATTGACTTGTTAATTGTTTACTCCATGTGTAACTCTGTGTTGTCTGTTCACACTGCTATGCTTTATCTTGGCCAGGTCGCAGTTGTAAATGAGAACTTGTTCTCAACTAGCCTACCTGGTTAAATAAAGGTGAAATAAAATTTTTTTACATTTGAGTCCTAAGTCAATGGATACTGGCATTGATTAGAAAACTATAACAACAAAAAATATCCTACTTCCTGTTTGGATTTTTCTCCAGTTTTCACCTGCCAAATCAGTTCTGTTGTACTCACATTAGTATAACAGTTTTGGAAACTTTAGAGTGTTTTCTATCCAAATCTACTAATTATATGCATATCCTATCTTCTGGGCCTTCTGGGCCTGAGTAGAAGGCAGTTTAATTTGGGCATGCTTTTCATCCAAAATGCCAAATGCTGTCCCCTACCCTAGAGAAGTTAAACAAGTCATCATTCACAAGGCTGCTGGGCCAGACAGATGCATGCTCGGATAAACTGGCAAGTAGATTTCAACCTCTTCCTGACCGAGTCCTATGTCTTTCAAGCAGACCACCATAGTCTCTGTGTCCATGAAACCGAAAGTAACCTGCCCAAGTGCCTACCGCCCATAACACTCACGTTGGTAGCCATGAATTGCATTGAAAGGCAGGTCATGGCTCACATCAACACCATCATCCTGGAAACCCTAGACCCACTCCAATGCGCATACCACGTCCCAACAGATCCACAGATGAACTAATCTAATCGCACTCCACGCTGCCCTTTGCCACCTGGACAAATGGAAAACCTATGCGAGAATGCTGTTCATTGATTACAGCTCAGAGTTCAACACCATAGTGCCCACAAAGCTCATCACTAAGCTAAGGACCCTGGGACTAAACATCTCTCTCTGCAACTGGATCCTGGACTTCCTGACAGGCCACCACCAGGTGGAAAGTGTAGTCAACAACATATCTGCCAAGCTGTTCCTCAATACGGGGGCCCCTCAGGGCTCTCCCCTCCTGTACTCCCTATTCACCCACGACAAAACAAATTCAAATAAACTGTCTACAGGTCCACAACAACTTGCAATAGTTTTTCTCTTTCAGAAACTGTCAAATTGTGTCACACACGGATGTGTTTCAACTGTCTTTGTGCTTGTCTCCATCCCCTCCAGGTGTTGCCCATCTTCCCCACTATCCCCTGTGTATTTATACCTGTGTTTTCCGTTTGTCTGTTGCCAGTTTTTTTCGTGAAACCTACCAGCGTTTGTCCCTGTAACGGCTCTCGTCAAAAGGAGTGGACCAAAGCGCAGCGTGGAAAGTGTTCATGATATTTATTTTCAAAAAACACTCAAACCAAATAACAAAAGTGAAAACGAAAGCAAACAGTTCTGTCAGGTACAGACACTAAACAGAAAACAAGATCCCACAAAACCCAAAAGGAAAATGACAACTTATATGTGATCCCCAATCAGAGACAACGATATACAGCTGCATCTGATTGGGGACCACACACACACGGCAAAAACAAAGAAATAGAAAAAATAGACTTTCCCACCTGAGTCACACCCTGACCTAAGCAAACAATTAAATGGATCTCTAAGGACAGTTCCCCTGCTCCTGTTTTCTAGTCCTTCCCAGTTTTGACCGTTCTACCTGCCTTGACCCTGATACTGCCTGCCGTTCTGTACCTTACACCACCTTACTGGATTATTTACCCCTGCATGCCTTGACCCTGATACTGCCTGCCTTTCTGGACCTTACCCCAGCTTACTGGATTACTGACCCCTGCATGCCTTGACCCTGATACTGCCTGCCTTTCTGGACCATTGGCACCTTACTGGATTACTGACCCCTGCATGCCTTGACCCTGATACTGCCTGCCTTTCTGGACCATTGGCACCTTACTGGATTACAGACACCTGAATGCCTTGACCCTGATACTGCCTGCCTTTCTGGACCTTTGGCAATTTACTGGATTACGGACCCCTGCATGCCTTGACCCTGATACCGGCTGCCTTTCTGGACCCTTGGCACCTTACTGGATTACTGGCCCCTGTATGCCTTGACCCTGATACTGCCTGCCTTTCTGGACCTTACCCCAGTTTACTGGATTACTGACCCCTGCATGCCTTGACCCTGATACTGCCATCCTGTCTGGACATTACCCCCGTTTACTGGATTACTGGCCCCTGCATGCATTGACCCTGATACTGCCTGCCTTTCTGGACCTTACCCCAGTTTACTGGATTACTGGCCCCTGTATGCCTTGACCCTGATACTGCCTGTCTTTCTGTACCTTACCCCACCTTACTGGATTACTGACCCCTGCATGCCTTGACCCTGATACTGCCTGCCTTTCTGGACCCTTGGCACCTTTCTGGATTACTGACCCCTGCATGCCTTGATCCTGATACTGCCTGCCTTTCTGGACCTTACCCCACCTTACTGGATTTACTGACCCCTGCATGCCTTGACCCTGATACTGCCGGCCTTTCTGGACCATTGGCACCTTACTGGATTACTGACCCCTGCATGCCTTGACCCTGATACTGCCTGCCTTTCTGGACCCTTGGCACCTTACTGGATTACTGACCCCTGCATGCCTTGACCCTGATACTGCCTGCCTTTCTGGACCTTACCCCACCTTACTGGATTACTGACCCCTGCATGCCTTGACCCTGATACTGCCTACCTTTCTGGACCTTACCCCACCTTACTGGATTACTGGCCCCTGCATGCATTGACCCTGATACTGCCTGCCTTTCTGGACCTTACCCCACCTTACTGGATTACTGGCCCCATTTTAGAAATTCGGGGACGGCGTCGGGCCGAGCGGTAGGGCCAGACCTACCGGGAAGTCATCAAATGAACCTTGTCGGACATTCGGTTTTCGTTTAATAAAATAAACAAATTTTAGCCCATTTTTGCGCAATGCCGGAATATCCCACAAGAGGGCATAAGCAATCATATTGCTATTGGACAAAACATCCCGAATCACGACGTGCCATATCTCGGAAACTGAAAATATTTGAAGCCGAAACTTGGTGAGCGTAGGTTTGGCATTATGGGAAGATGGCCCCGAACAAGATGGCGTCTAGGCCTCAACGGTTTTTGAGTTATGGCCATATTTCTGGGATTAAAGGTCCAAAATGAAAATAGAGAAAAGATTTTTTCACTTCACGTCAAAGTCAAGGAGCCTCCGGTGTCAATAAAAAAAAAATCGGCCATTTATCTATCGTCATTTACGAGAAATCGTACGGTGACCAGATCGTGATGTTCAGATATAGGTGTTTTTTTTTTCAACGGTTACAGATCCAGTTGCAGGGTGTTCATACGAGTATTTTTAAAATGTGCTGTGGAGCTCTGCGACATTTCTGTGATTTTCTATGATTTTCTGAAATAACACACACTCACTAAACCCTCCATAAATAACTCAGTTCTTAACGTAAAGACTTAAAACTCAGGATTCTGTAAAGGCATACCCCAATGAGGATATGAGTTTATTTATAGCTTCCTGTGCCAACCGGAAGTGCCATAATTGGTGTCTCAGGGGCTGTTTGGAAGGGTTAAAAAAATCAGATCTGTCCAAAACTTCATATGTGTGATTAGACAACCCCCATGAACTGTAAATCAGTCATTTTTCCCAACAGATGTCAAAGAAAAGCTCTCACACACAAACACACAGCAAGGATGGAGTGACAAAGCGTGGTGTTTAAAGACACAGAGAGCAGGCAATGGCATAAACATAATCCCAAGGCAGGGCCGAGTCCAACGAGGTGCCCCGCTTGACCGTAGCTCGCTCGGTCTGAGCGCAGCGACCATGAGAAAAATAGGCCCACAATGAAGCCTGCACCACAATGTCATTTGATTTTGGGTTACAGCGGCGGAACCGTTAGGTTTAGAAGGACAATTCAAACACAGGACTGTTCCTAAGGTCCTCCCGATCTGTGCAAGCCTAACCTTGACTGTGTGGCATTAACCTTTCACAGTTAAAAGAAGGTGTTTACAAAAAACAGTGTGCATTGACTTCTCTCCCCATAGGAATACATTGCCTGCTCCCCTAAATACAACCTGGGGTCTTTATGGGTTATGAATGCTGTATGAACCTGTCTTCTATGACATTCCATCAGACCACTATGAGGTCTACCTGTGTCGATTCTAAGCTTCCTGGAGCAACCGGAAGTGGTTAAATTGACCCAAAAGGTATTTGGATGTACATCACCTCGAAAGGTGCCGAGGCCTCTGCATTATTCAACCCTGTGTAGATCAGTCAATTCTCAACTTAAAGACTTAAAACTCAGGATTCCCTAGGTTTCTATGTCAGTCAAGACATGTGTGTATTTATAGCTTCCTGTGCCAACCGGAAGTGCCATAATTGGTGTCTCAGGGGCTGTTTGGAAGGGTTAAAAAAATCAGATCTGTCCAAAACTTCATATGTGTGATTAGACAACCCCCATGAACTGTAAATCAGTCATTTTTCCCATAAAAATTCAAAGGAAAAATAAATCACACAGATACACAACTTGGATGGAGGGACGTATTGGGGTGTGTAGAGACTGACAGTGCCTCCAATAGTTAGCTTTGTTCGAGCTAAAAAAGAACCGTCAGACCTAGAGTTCCGAAACTTTAGAATCCTGTTCTAGACCTCAGGTAGATAGTGCGTGGTGAGTTACGGCGCTCTAGGAGGTTCTCGGACCGAGAAACAGCGTCGAACATTTGCAATGACTTCAATTCATTTTGACCATTACGAAAATGGCGACATTTAGAAATGTCCCAGAGACACAAGACTAGGTGCATTGTGACCGTCTCGGCCCATAGAGACAGAACCCAACATCTCGGTCCGATAGCTCATTCAAGGACCCCGTAGCAAGGCATGGAAAAAGTGGATTTTCAGCACCAATTAGGCTTTTACTCGGACACCAAATGACCTATCGAGCCGAAACTCGGGATTCGGGGTCGCCTCACATAGGACTACACATAATGTCCGAACTGGCCCCGCAGCTAGAAAGTAACTATGTGTTTTATGGTTTTTTAATGTTTTGTACCGAAGGCCTTGTGAATTTTGGGCCAGCTCTGAAGTATGTTATACTTGGCTCCTAAATGAGTTGGGAAAAGTGGGTTTGGTGTCAGTTTGTATCAGTTTGGTGTCAGAATGATATCAAATTGACTGATGGACGGTGACTTGCAGGTGACTCTTGTCCATTAGCAATATGTTTAAGCGGTGAGGTACCATCACCAAAAGCGACATTCTGAAATCAACCCAAACGAGCGATGGAGAGGTACCAGTATCACTGCCCAGACATCCCTATGTCATCGGGCCAGTCAATTTGGCATTCCTGCATGATTTTTATGGCATGACAAATTGGTAATGGTGACTGCCCAGTTAACCATATGGCAAATGCACAGTGACTTTGAAAGAGTGAGAAAAATCACCAAATGGACATTCTGGAATCAACCCTAACGAGTGATGGAGAGGTACCAGAATCACTGCCCAGCCATCCCGAGGTCATCGGGCCAGTCAATTTAGCATTCCTGCAAGAATTTTTAGTGACTTTGCAAAAGTAAGGAACATTTGCAATATGTTTAAGCGGTGAGGTACCATCACCAAAAGCGACATTCTGAAATCAACCCAAACGAGCGATGGAGAGGTACCAGAATAACTGCCCAGCCATCCCTATGTCATCGGGCCAGTCAATTTGGCATTCCTACATGATTTTTATGGCATGACAAATTGGTGATGGTGACTGCCCAGTTAACCATATGGCAAATGCACAGTGACTTTGAAAGAGTGAGAAAAATCACCAAATGGACATTCTGGAATCAACCCTAACGAGCGATGGAGAGGTACCATAATCACTGCCCAGACATCCCGAGGTCATCGGGCCAGTCAATTTGGCATTCCTGCACAAATTTTCAGTGACTTTGCAAAAGTAAGGAACATTTGCAATATGTTTTAACAGTGAGGTACCATCACCAAAAGCGACATTCTGAAATCAACCCAAACGAGCAATGGAGAGGTACCAGTATCACTGCCCAGCCATCCTGAGGTCATCGGGCCAGTCAATTTGGCATTCCTGCATGATTTTTATGGCATGACAAATTGGTGATGGTGACTGCCCAGTTAACCATATGGCAAATGCACAGTGACTTTGAAAGAGTGAGAAAAATCACCAAATGGACATTCTGGAATCAACCCTAACGAGTGATGGAGAGGTACCATAATCACTGCCCAGACATCCCGAGGTCATCGGGCCAGTCAATTTGGCATTCCTGCACAAATTTTCAGTGACTTTGCAAAAGTAAGGAACATTTGCAATATGTTTTAACAGTGAGGTACCATCACCAAAAGCGACATTCTGAAATCAACCCAAACGAGCGATGGAGAGGTACCAGTATCACTGCCCAGCCATCCCGAGGTCATCGGGCCAGTCAATTTAGCATTCCTGCAAGAATTTTTAGTGACTTTGCAAAAGTAAGGAACATTTGCAATATGTTTAAGCGGTGAGGTACCATCACCAAAAGCGACATTCTGAAATCAACCCAAACGAGCGATGGAGAGGTACCAGAATAACTGCCCAGCCATCCCTATGTCATCGGGCCAGTCAATTTGGCATTCCTGCATGATTTTTATGGCATGACAAATTGGTGATGGTGACTGCCCAGTTAACCATATGGCAAATGCACAGTGACTTTGCAAAAGTGAGAAAACATGACGAAATGGACATTCTGAAATCAACACAAACAATGGCATGACCATAGTGTCCAGACTGTTCCGAGTCCAACGAGGTGCCCCGCTTGACCGTAGCTCGCTCGGTCTGAGCGCGGCGACCATGAGAAAAATAGGCCCAATATGAAGCCTTCACCAGTACGTCATTTGATTTTGGGTGACAGCGGCGGAACCGTTAGGTTTAGAAAGACAATTCAACCACAGGACTGTTCCTAAGGTCCTCCTGATCTGTCCAAGCCTATCCTTGACCGTGTGACATTAACCCTTCACAGTCAAAAGAAGGTGTTTACATAAAAACAGTGTTCATTGACTTCTCTCCCCATAGGAATATATTGGCTGCTCCACTAAATACAACCTGGAGTCTATATGGGTTATGAATGTTGTATGAACCTGTCTTTGGTACCAGTCCATCAGACCACTATAAGGTCTACCTGTGTCGATTCTAAGCTTCCTGGACCAACCGGAAGTGGTTCAAATCGCCCTAAAAGTGTATACCCATACACTGCCTGCAATTTGATGGACATAGTGCATTGAACCCTGTGTAAATCAGTCAGTTTTCATGGTAAAGACTTAAAACTCAGGATTCTCTAATGGAATAGCCCAATGAGGATGTATGTTGAGTTACAGCTTCCTGTGCCAACCGGAAGTGCCATAATTGGTGTCTCATGGGCTGTTTGGAGGGGTTAAAAATATCAGATCTTTCCAAAACTTCATATATATGATTAGGCAACCCCCATGAACTGTAAATCAGTCATTTTTCCCAACAGATGTCAAAGAAAAGCTCTCACACACACACACAGCAAGGATGGAGTGACAAAGCGTGGTGTTTAAAGACACAGAGAGCAGGCAATGGCATAAACATAATCCCAAGGCCGTGCCGAGTCCAACGAGGTGCCCCGCTTGACCGTAGCTCGCTCGGTCTGAGCGCAGCGACCATGAGAAAAATAGGCCCACAATGATGCCTGCACCACAATGTTATTTGATTTTGGGTGACAGCGGCGGAACCGTTAGGTTTAGAAGGACAATTCAAACACAGGACTGTTCCTAAGGTCCTCCCGATCTGTGCAAGCCTAACCTTGACTGTGTGGCATTAACCTTTCACAGTTAAAAGAAGGTGTTTACAAAAAAACAGTGTGCATTGACTTCTCTCCCCATAGGAAAACATTGCCTGCTCCCCTAAATACAACCTGGGGTCTTTATGGGTTATGAATGCTGTATGAACCTGTCTTCTATGACATTCCATCAGACCACTATGAGGTCTACCTGTGTCGATTCTAAGCTTCCTGGAGCAACCGGAAGTGGTTAAATTGACCCAAAAGGTATTTGGATGTACATCACCTCGAAAGGTGCCAAGGCCTCTGCATTATTCAACCCTGTGTAGATCAGTCAATTCTCAACTTAAAGACTTAAAACTCAGGATTCCCTAGGTTTCTATGTCAGTCAAGACATGTGTGTATTTATAGCTTCCTGTGCCAACCGGAAGTGCCATAATTGGTGACTCAGGGGCTGTTTGGAAGGGTTAAAAAAATCAGATCTGTCCAAAACTTCATATGTGTGATTAGACAACCCCCATGAACTGTAAATCAGTCATTTTTCCCAACAGATGTCAAAGAAAAGCTCTCACACACACACACAGCAAGGATGGAGTGACAAAGCGTGGTGTTTAAAGACACAGAGAGCAGGCAATGGCATAAACATAATCCCAAGGCCGTGCCGAGTCCAACGAGGTGCCCTCTTGACCGTAGCTCGCTCGGTCTGAGCGCAGCGACCATGAGAAAAATAGGCCCACAATGATGCCTGCACCACAATGTCATTGGATTTTGGGTGACAGCGGCGGAACCGTTAGGTTTAGAAGGACAATTCAAACACAGGACTGTTCCTAAGGTCCTCCCGATCTGTGCAAGCCTAACCTTGACTGTGTGGCATTAACCTTTCACAGTTAAAAGAAGGTGTTTACATAAAAACAGTGTGCATTGACTTCTCTCCCCATAGGAATACATTGCCTGCTCCCCTAAATACAACCTGGGGTCTTTATGGGTTATGAATGCTGTATGAACCTGTCTTCTATGACATTCCATCAGACCACTATGAGGTCTACCTGTGTCGATTCTAAGCTTCCTGGAGCAACCGAAAGTGGTTAAATTGACCCAAAAGGTATTTGGATGTACATCACCTCGAAAGGTGCCGAGGCCTCTGCATTATTCAACCCTGTGTAGATCAGTCAATTCTCAACTTAAAGACTTAAAACTCAGGATTCCCTAGGTTTCTATGTCAGTCAAGACATGTGTGTATTTATAGCTTCCTGTGCCAACCGGAAGTGCCATAATTGGTGTCTCAGGGGCTGTTTGGAAGGGTTAAAAAAATCAGATCTGTCCAAAACTTCATATGTGTGATTAGACAACCCCCATGAACTGTAAATCAGTCATTTTTCCCATAAAAATTCAAAGGAAAAATAAATCACACAGATACACAACTTGGATGGAGGGACGTATTGGGGTGTGTAGAGACTGACAGTGCCTCCAATAGTTAGCTTTGTTCGAGCTAAAAAAGAACCGTCAAACCTAGAGTTCCGAAACTTTAGAATCCTGTTCTAGACCTCAGGTAGATAGTGCGTGGTGAGTTACGGCGCTCTAGGAGGTTCTCGGACCGAGAAACAGCGTCGAACATTTGCAATGACTTCAATTCATTTTGACCATTACGAAAATGGCGACATTTAGAAATGTCCCAGAGACACAAGACTAGGTGCATTGTGACCGTCTCGGCCCATAGAGACAGAACCCAACATCTCGGTCCGATAGCTCATTCAAGGACCCCGTAGCAAGGCATGGAAAAAAGTGGATTTTCAGCACCAATTAGGCTTTTACTCGGACACCAAATGACCTATCGAGCCGAAACTCGGGATTCGGGGTCGCCTCACATAGGACTACACATAATGTCCGAACTGGCCCCGCAGCTAGAAAGTAACTATGTGTTTTATGGTTTTTTAATGTTTTGTACCGAAGGCCTTGTGAATTTTGGGCCAGCTCTGAAGTATGTTATACTTGGCTCCTAAATGAGTTGGGAAAAGTGGGTTTGGTGTCAGTTTGTATCAGTTTGGTGTCAGAATGATATCAAATTGACTGATGGACGGTGACTTGCAGGTGACTCTTGTCCATTAGCAATATGTTTAAGCGGTGAGGTACCATCACCAAAAGCGACATTCTGAAATCAACCCAAACGAGCGATGGAGAGGTACCAGTATCACTGCCCAGACATCCCTATGTCATCGGGCAGTCAATTTGGCATTCCTGCATGATTTTTATGGCATGACAAATTGGTGATGGTGAATGCCCAGTTAACCATATGGCAAATGCACAGTGACTTTGAAAGAGTGAGAAAAATCACCAAATGGACATTCTGGAATCAACCCTAACGAGTGATGGAGAGGTACCAGAATCACTGCCAAGCCATCCCGAGTTCATCGGGCCAGTCAATTTGGCATTCCTGCACAAATTTTCAGTGACTTTGCAAAAGTAAGGAACATTTGCAATATGTTTAAACAGTGAGGTACCATCACCAAAAGCGACATTCTGAAATCAACCCAAACGAGCGATGGAGAGGTACCAAAATCACTGCCCAGCCATCCCTATGTCATCGGGCCAGTCAATTTGGCATTCCTGCATGATTTTTATGGCATGACAAATTGGTGATGGTGACTGCCCAGTTAACCATATGGCAAATGCACAGTGACTTTGCAAAAGTGAGAAAACATGACCAAATGGACATTCTGAAATCAACCCTAACGAGTGATGGAGAGGTACCAGAATCACTGCCAAGCCATCCCGAGTTCATCGGGCCAGTCAATTTGGCATTCCTGCACAAATTTTCAGTGACTTTGCAAAAGTAAGGAACATTTGCAATATGTTTTAACAGTGAGGTACCATCACCAAAAGCGACATTCTGAAATCAACCCAAACGAGCCATGGAGAGGTACCAGTATCACTGCCCAGCCATCCCGAGGTCATCGGGCCAGTCAATTTGGCATTCCTGCAAAAATTTTCAGTGACTTTGCAAAAGTAAGGAACATTTGCAATATGTTTTAACAGTGAGGTACCATCACCAAAAGCGACATTCTGAAATCAACCCAAACGAGCGATGGAGAGGTACCAAAATCACTGCCCAGCCATCCTGAGGTCATCGGGCCAGTCAATTTGGCATTCCTGCATGATTTTTATGGCATGACAAATTGGTGATGGTGACTGCCCAGTTAACCATATGGCAAATGCACAGTGACTTTGAAAGAGTGAGAAAAATCACCAAATGGACATTCTGGAATCAACCCTAACGAGCGATGGAGAGGTACCATAATCACTGCCCAGACATCCCGAGGTCATCGGGCCAGTCAATTTGGCATTCCTGCACAAATTTTCAGTGACTTTGCAAAAGTAAGGAACATTTGCAATATGTTTTAACAGTGAGGTACCATCACCAAAAGCGACATTCTGAAATCAACCCAAACGAGTGATGGAGAGGTACCAGTATCACTGCACAGCCATCCCTATGGCATCGGGCCAGTCAATTTGGCATTCCTGCATGATTTTTATAGCATGACAAATTGGTAATGGTGACTGCCCAGTTAACCATATGGCAAATGCACAGTGACTTTGCAAAAGTGAGACAACATTTGCAATATGTTTTAACAGTGAGGTACCATCACCAAAAGCGACATTCTGAAATCAGCCCAAACGAGCGATGGAGAGGTACCAGTATCACTGCCCAGCCATCCCGAGGTCATCGGGCCAGTCAATTTGGCATTCCTGCAAGAATTTTTAGTGACTTTGCAAAAGTAAGGAACATTTGCAATATGTTTAAGCGGTGAGGTACCATCACCAAAAGCGACATTCTGAAATCAACCCAAACGAGCGATGGAGAGGTACCAAAATCACTGCCCAGCCATCCCTATGTCATCGGGCCAGTCAATTTGGCATTCCTGCATGATTTTTATGGCATGACAAATTGGTGATGGTGACTGCCCAGTTAACCATATGGCAAATGCACAGTGACTTTGCAAAAGTGAGAAAACATGACGAAATGGACATTCTGAAATCAACACAAACAATGGCATGACCATAGTGTCCAGACTGTTCCGAGTCCAACGAGGTGCCCCGCTTGACCGTAGCTCGCTCGGTCTGAGCGCAAGCGACCATGATAAAAATAGGCCCAATATGAAGCCTTCACCAGTACGTCATTTGATTTTGGGTGACAGCGGCGGAACCGTTAGGTTTAGAAAGACAATTCAACCACAGGACTGTTCCTAAGGTCCTCCTGATCTGTCCAAGCCTATCCTTGACCGTGTGACATTAACCCTTCACAGTCAAAAGAAGGTGTTTACATAAAAACAGTGTTCATTGACTTCTCTCCCCATAGGAATATATTGGCTGCTCCACTAAATACAACCTGGAGTCTATATGGGTTATGAATGTTGTATGAACCTGTCTTTGGTACCAGTCCATCAGACCACTATAAGGTCTACCTGTGTCGATTCTAAGCTTCCTGGACCAACCGGAAGTGGTTCAAATCGCCCTAAAAGTGTATACCCAT
>NW_027014117.1:0-14295 GCF_036934945.1 Oncorhynchus masou masou
ACCTTAACCTTACCCTTAACCTTACCCACTCTGAATGAAAGCCAGCCACACGGTGCCTTAACCTTAACCTTACCCTTACCCTTAACCTTACCCTTAACCTTAACCTTAACCTTAACCTTAACCTTACCCTCTGAGATAGAAAGACTGAAAACCCTTTGAGTTGCCTTAACCTTAACCTTACCCCTTACCCTTAACCTTACCCTTAACCTGGCTGTAACCTTAACCTTACCTCTGAATGAAAGACTAAACCCTTTGAGTTGCCTTAACCTTAACCTACCCTTAACCTTAACCTTAACCTTAACCTTACCCACTCTGAATGAAAGCCTAAAACCCTTTGAGTTGCCTTAACCTTAACCTTACCCTTAACCTTACCTTTAACCTTACCCTTAACCTTGCCCTTAACCTTACCCTTAACCTTACCCTTAACCTTACCCACTCTGAATGAAAGCCTTAACCTGAACTATAACCTTAACCTACCCTGGCCCTCAACCTTACCCACTCTGAATGAAAGCCTAAACCCTTTGAGTTGCCTTAACCTTAACCTTACCCTAACCTTACCCTTAACCTTACCCTTAACCTTACCCTTAACTCACCCACTCTGAATGAAAGCCTAAACCCTTTGAGTTGTTTCTGTTTTATCCCTGTAACCAAGGGGAATTATCCCTGTAACCACGGGGAAGTAATGCATCAAAAATAGACATTCATTCGTAATATATCGAGTTTCGAAGTGAAACTATGATATCTTGTTGCAGTTGCCTTCATAATGCTCAGCACCAACCAAGATTAGCTCCTAAAGGAGCTAAAGGAGGAGGGGGAGATGGGGAGAGGAGGAGGGATATGGTCAGGAGGGAGAAGGGAGAGGGGGAGGGAGATGGTCAGGAGGGAGAAGGGGAGAGGGGGAGGGAGATGATGAGGGGGAGAAGGGGAGAGGGAAGGGATATGGTCAGGAGGGAGAAGGGGAGAGGGGGAGGGATATGGTCAGGAGGGAGAAGGGGAGAGGGGGAGGGAGGTAGGAGGGAGATGACAGGAGGGAGATGGGGAGAAGTGGAGAGGAGGAGGGAGATGGTCAGGAAGGAGAAGGGGAGAGGGGGAGAGGAGGAGGGAGATGGGCAGGAGGGAGATGGGGAGAAGGGGAGAGGAGGAGGGAGATGGGCAGGAGGGAGATGGGGAGAAGGGAGAGGAGTAGGGAGATGGGCAGGAGGGAGATGGGGAGAAGGAGGAGGAGGAGGGAGACGGGCAGGAGGGAGATGGGGTGAAGGGAGGGGTGAAAACGTAGGAGAGAGGATTCAAGGATAAAGGAGGGAGGATGGGGGAAACTGGAGAGGAGGAGGAATAGTGATGGAACAGGGAAGGGCAGGAGGGGAGATGGGGAGAAGGGGAGGGCAGGAGGAGGGACTAGTGACAGGAACAGATGGGCAGGAGGGAGAGACTAGTGGGGAACAGGGAGGGCAGGGGGGAGAGGAGGAGGAGACATGAACAGGGAGGCAGGAGGAGATGGGGGAGAAGGGGGAGGAGGAGACTAGTGACAGGAACAGGGCAGGAGGGGAGATGAGGAGGAGACTGAGATGGGGAGAAGGGGGGGGAGGGGGAGGAGGAGACTAGTGACAGGAACAGGGGAGGCATGGGGAGAAGGGGGAAGGAGAGGGAGACAGGGAAGCAGGGGACTGGGGTGAAGGGCAGGGTGAAAACAGGTAGGGAGGAGGGGGCCGATTCAAGGATAAAGAGAGAGAAGGAGGAGTTAAAACCTTCAGACAAACTGCACCTCAATTGAAGGGGGAAGGGGGAAGGAGGAGGAGGAGACTAGTGAGAGGAACAGGGGGAGGAGGGCAGGGGGAAGGAGGAGGAGACTAGTGAGAGAACAGGGGCAGGGGAGGGCAGGGGAGGAGGAGGAGGAGACTAGTGACAGGAACAGGGGAGGGGAGGGGGAAGGAGGAGGAGGAGACTAGTGACAGGAACAGGGGGAAGGGCAGGGGGAAGGAGGAGGAGACTAGTGACAGGAACAGGGGAGGGCAGGGGGAAGGAGGAGGAGACTAGTGACAGGAACAGGGGGGGAGGGCAGGGGGAAGGAGGAGGGGACTAGTGACAGGAACAGGGGAGGGCAGGGGGAAGGAGGAGGAGACTAGTGACAGGAACAGGGGAGGGCAGGGGGAAGGAGGAGGAGGAGACTAGTGACAGGAACAGGGAGAGGGGGAAGGGGAGGGAGGAGACTAGGGCAGGGGAGGAGGAGACTAGGAGGAGGAGGAGGAGACTAGGACTAGTGACAGGGAACAGGGGGGGGAGGGCAGGGGGAAGGAGGAGGAGACTAGTGACAGGAACAGGGGAGGGCAGGGGGAAGGAGGAGGAGACTAGTGACAGGAACAGGGGAGGGCAGGGGGAAGGAGGAGGAGGCTAGTGACAGGAACAGGGGAGGGCAGGGGGAAGGAGGAGGAGACTAGTGACAGGAACAGGGGAGGGCAGGGGGAAGGAGGAGGAGACTAGTGACAGGAACAGGGGAGGGCAGGGGGAAGGAGGAGGAGACTAGTGACAGGAACAGGGGAGGGCAGGGGGGAGGAGGAGGAGACTAGTGACAGGAACAGGGGAGGACAGGGGGGGGAAGGAGGAGGAGACTAGTGACAGGAACAGGGGAGGGCAGGGGGAGGAGGAGGACTAGTGACAGGAACAGGGGAGGGCAGGGGGAAGGAGGAGGAGACTAGTGACAGCAGGGAAAGGGGAGGGCAGGGGGAAGGAGGAGGAGATCAGTGACAGGAAAAGGGAGGAGGGGGGAGGAGAGACTAGTGACAGGAACAGGGGAGGGCAGGGTGGAGGAGGAGGAGGAGACTAGTGACAGGAACAGGGAGGGCAGGGGGAAGGAGGAGGAGACTAGTGAGAGGAACAGGGGAGGGCAGGGGGAAGGAGGAGGAGACTAGTGACAGGAACAGGGGAGGGCAGGGGGGAGGAGGAGGAGAGACTAGTGAGAGGGGGAACAGGGGGAGGGAGGGACTAGTGACAGGGGGGAGGGCAGGGGGAGGAGGAGACTAGTGACAGGAACAAGGGAGGGCAGGGGGAAGGAGGAGGAGACTAGTGACAGGAACAGGGAGGGGCAGGGGGGAGGGGAGGAGGAGACTAGTGACAGGAACAGGGGAGGGCAGGGGGAAGGAGGAGGAGACTAGTGACAGGAACAGGGGAGGGCAGGGGGAAGGAGGAGGAGACTAGTGACAGGAACAGGGGGAGGGCAGGGGGAGGAGGAGGAGACTAGTGACAGGAACAGGGGAGGGCAGGGGGAAGGAGGAGGAGACTAGTGACAGGAACAGGGAGGGCAGGGGGAGGAGGAGACTAGTGACAGGAACAGGGGAGGCAGGGGGGAAGGAGGAGGAGACTAGTGACAGGAACAGGGGAGGGCAGGGGGAAGGAAGGAGGAGACTAGTGACAGGAAAAGGGGAGGGCAGGGGGAGGAGGAGGAGACTAGTGACAGGAACAGGGAGGGCAGGGGGAGGAGGAGGAGGAGACTAGTGACAGGAACAGGGGAGGGCAGGGCAGGGGGGAAGGAAATAGGGGAGGGCAGGGGGAGGAGGAGGAGACTAGTGACAGGAACAGGGGAGGGCAGGGGGAAGGAGGAGGAGACTAGTGACAGGAACAGGGGAGGGCAGGGGGAAGGAGGAGGAGACTAGTGACAGGAACAGGGGAACAGGGGAGGGCAGGGGGAGGAGGAGGAGGAGACTAGTGACATGAACAGGGAGGGCAGGGGGAGGAGGAGGAGGAGACTAGTGACAGGAACAGGGGAGGGCAGGGGGGAAGAGGAGGAGGAGACTAGTGACATGAACAGGGGAGGGCAGGGGGGAGGAGGAGACTAGTGACAGGAACAGGGGAGGGCAGGGGGGAGGAGGAGACTAGTGACAGGAACAGGGGAGGGCAGGGGGAGGAGGAGACTAGTGACAGGAACAGGGGAGGGCAGGGGGAAGGAGGAAGAGACTAGTGACAGGAACAGGGGAGGGCAGGGGGAGGGGAGGAGGAGGAGACTAGTGACAGGAACAGGGGCAGAGGGCAGGGGGAAGGAGGAGGGGGGACTAGTGACAGGAACAGGGGAGGGCAGGGGGAAGGAGGAGGAGACTAGTGACAGGAACAGGGGAGGGCAGGGGGAAGGAGGAGGAGACTAGTGACAGGAACAGGGGAGGGCAGGGGGAGGAGGAGGAGACTAGTGACAGGAACAGGGGAGGGCAGGGGGAAGGAGGAGGAGACTAGTGACAGGAACAGGGGAGGGCAGGGGGAAGGAGGAGGAGACTAGTGACAGGAACAGGGGAGGGCAGGGGGAAGGAGGAGGAGACTAGTGACAGGAACAGGGAGGGCAGGGGGAAGGAGGAGGAGACTAGTGACAGGAACAGGGGAGGGCAGGGGGAAGGAGGAGGAGACTAGTGACAGGAACAGGGGAGGGCAGGGGGAAGGAGGGGGAGGAGACTAGTGACAGGAACAGGGGAGGGCAGGGGGAAGGAGGAGGAGACTAGTGACAGGAACAGGGGAGGGCAGGGGGAAGGAGGAGGAGGAGACTAGTGACAGGAACAGGGGAGGGCAGGGGGAAGGAGGAGGAGACTAGTGACAGGAACAGGGGGAGGGCAGGGGGAAGGAGGAGGAGACTAGTGACAGGAACAGGGGAGGGCAGGGGGAAGGAGGAGGAGACTAGTGACAGGAACAGGGGAGGGCAGGGGGAGGGGAGGAGACAGGAGGGCAGGGGGAGGAGAGACTAGTGACAGGAACAGGGAGGGCAGGGGGAAGGAGGAGGAGACTAGTGACAGGAACAGGGAGGGCAGGGGGAAGGAGGAGGAGACTAGTGACAGGAACAGGGGGAGGGCAGGGGGAAGGAGGAGGAGGCTAGTGACAGGAACAGGGGAGGGCAGGGGGAAGGAGGAGGAGACTAGTGACAGGAACAGGGAGGGCAGGGGGAAGGAGGAGGAGACTAGTGACAGGAACAGGGGAGGGCAGGGGGGAGGAGGAGGAGGAGACTAGTGACAGGAACAGGGGAGGGCAGGGGGAAGGAGGAGGAGACTAGTGACAGGAACAGGGGAGGGCAGGGGGAAGGAGGAGGAGACTAGTGACAGGAACAGGGGAGGGCAGGGGGAAGGAGGAGGAGACTAGTGACAGGAACAGGGGAGGGCAGGCTGGAAGGAGGAGGAGACTAGTGACAGGAACAGGGGAGGGCAGGGGGAAGGAGGAGACTAGTGACAGGAACAGGGGAGGGGGAAGGGAGGAGGAGGAGGAGGAGACTAGTGACAGGAACAGGGAGGGCAGGGGGAAGGAGGAGGAGACTAGTGACAGGAACAGGGGAGGGCAGGGGGAAGGAGGAGGAGACTAGTGACAGGAACAGGGAGGGCAGGGGGAAGGAGGAGGAGACTAGTGACAGGAACAGGGGAGGGCAGGGGGAGGAGGAGGAGACTAGTGACAGGAACAGGGGAGGGCAGGGGAAGGAGGAGGAGGAGACTAGTGACAGGAACAGGGAGGGCAGGGGAAGGAGGAGGAGGGAGGAGACTAGTGACAGGAACAGGGGAGGGCAGGGGGAAGGAGGGAGGAGACTAGTGACAGGAACAGGGGAGGGCAGGGGGAAGGAGGAGGAGACAGGGGACAGGAAGGAGGAGGAGGAGACTAGTGACAGGAACAGGGGAGGGCAGGGGGGAAGGAGGAGGAGACTAGTGACAGGAACAGGGGAGGGCAGGGGGAGGAGGAGGGAGGAGACTAGTGACAGGAACAGGGGAGGGCAGGGGGAAGGAGGAGGAGACTAGTGACAGGAACAGGGGGAGGGCAGGGGGGAGGAGGAGGAGGAGACTAGTGACAGGAACAGGGAGGGCAGGGGGAAGGAGGAGGAGACTAGTGACAGGAACAGGGGAGGGCAGGGCAGGGGACAGGAAGGAGGAGGAGACTAGTGACAGGAACAGGGGGAGGGCAGGGGGAAGGAGGAGGAGACTAGTGACAGGAACAGGGGAGGGCAGGGGGAAGGAGGAGGAGACTAGTGACAGGAACAGGGGAGGGCAGGGGGAAGGAGGAGGAGGCTAGTGACAGGAACAGGGGAGGGCAGGGGGAAGGAGGAGGAGACTAGTGACAGGAACAGGGGAGGGAGACAGGGGGAAGGAGGAGGGGGAGACTAGTGACAGGAACAGGGGAGGGCAGGGGGGGGAAGGAGGAGGAGACTAGTGACAGGAACAGGGGAGGGCAGGGGAAGGAGGAGGAGACTAGTGACAGGAACAGGGAGGGCAGGGGGAAGGAGGAGACTAGTGACAGGAACAGGGGAGGGCAGGGGGAAGGAGGAAGAGACTAGTGACAGGAACAGGGAGGGCAGGGGGAAGGAGGAGGAGACTAGTGACAGGAACTGGGGAGGGCAGGGGGAAGGAGGAGGAGGAGACTAGTGACAGGAACAGGGGGGGGCAGGGGGAAGGAGGGGGAGGAGACTAGTGACAGGAACAGGGGGAGGGCAGGGGGAAGGAGGAGGAGACTAGTGACAGGAACAGGGGGAGGGCAGGGGAAGGAGGAGGAGACTAGTGAACAGGAACAGGGGAGGAGGAGACAGGGGGAAGGGGGAGGAGGAGGAGGACTAGTGACAGGAACAGGGGAGGGCAGGGGGAAGGAGGAGGAGGCTAGTGACAGGAACAGGGGAGGGCAGGGGGAAGGAGGAGGAGACTAGTGACAGGAACAGGGAGGGCAGGGGGGAAGGAGGAGGAGACTAGTGACAGGAACAGGGGAGGGCAGGGGGAAGGAGGAGGAGACTAGTGACAGGAACAGGGGAGGGCACGGGGGAGGAGGAGACTAGTGACAGGAACAGGGGAGGGCAGGGGGAAGGAGGAGCAGGAGACTAGTGACAAGAACAGGGGAGGGCAGGGAGAAGGAGGTGGTGGAGACTTGTGACAGGAACAGGGGAGGGCAGGGGGAGGAGAAGGAGGAGACTAGTGACAAGAACAGGGGAGGGCAGGGGGAAGGAGGAGGAGGAGACTAGTGACAGGAACAGGGGAGGGCAGGGGGAAGGAGGAGGAGACTAGTGACAGGAACAGGGGAGGGCAGGGGGAAGGAGGAGGAGGAGACTAGTGACAAGAACAGGGGAGGGCAGGGGGAAGGAGGAGGAGGAGACTAGTGACATGAACAGGGGAGGGCAGGGGGAAGGAGGAGGAGACTAGTGACAGGAACAGGGGAGGGCAGGGGGGAGGAGGAGACTAGTGACAGGAACAGGGGAGGGCAGGGGGAGGAGGAGGAGGAGACTAGTGACAAGAACAGGGTAGGGCAGGGGGAAGGAGGAGGAGGAGACTAGTGACAGGAATAGGGGAGGGCAGGGGGGAGGAGGAGGAGGAGACTAGTGACAGGAACAGGGAGGGCAGGGGGAAGGAGGAGGAGACTAGTGACAGGAACAGGGGAGGGCAGGGGGAAGGAGGAGGAGACTAGTGACAGGAACAGGGGAGGGCAGGGGGAAGGAGGAGGAGACTAGTGACAGGAACAGGGGAGGGCAGGCTGGAAGGAGGAGGAGACTAGTGACAGGAACAGGGGAGGGGAGGAGAGGGGACGGGAGGAGGAGGAGACTAGTGACAGGAACAGGGAGGGCAGGGGGACGAGGGAGGAGACTAGTGACAGGAACAGGGGGGCAGGGGAAGGAGGAGGAGGAGACTAGTGACAGGAACAGGGGAGGGCAGGGGGGAACGGAGGAGGAGACTAGTGACAGGAACAGGGGAGGGCAGGGGAAGGAGGAGGAGGAGACTAGTGACAGGAACAGTGGATGCTTTGTAAGTAGGAAAACCTGCAAAATCGGCAGTGTATTAAATACTTGTTCTTCCCACTGTATATTTAGAAAGAGAGATAATATGTTAAAGTACATAAACATATTATTATGCTGCTGTAAGCCGTCTATAGAGACCTGTTGTGAATAGAAAACATCAAGGACTGTTTGGAGAGGAGAATAGATGCAATCAGCTTCCCATTCATTTAGAAACAACCCGTTGGCTGGCTTGGCCTACACACACACACACACACACACACACACACACACACACACACACACACACACACACACACACACACACACACACACACACACACACACACACACACACACACACACACACACACACACACACACACACACAGAAAGAAGGGAACACACAAACAGAAAGACAGAGATACACACACAAAGTTAACAGACAGAGCACGAAACCAATTGTGTCTCTGAAGACAAGGATAATGCCCAAGGCTTTCAGCTGCAGCGGAGGAGAAGAGGAAAGTTCACTGTCTGAAAAGAAGACAGGACAGGAGGCAATGTAAACAGTCTGGCTGAACATAGAGATCAAGACAAGCCAATGCAGGGACAAATGTCTGTTTTTGAGAGTTTTTGTTCAGGATTAAACTACTTTTTGTCTGTCTGCCTGTCTGTCTGTCTGTCTGTCTGTCTGCCTGTCTCGACATGCCTACTACCTGTCTGTCTGTCTGTCTGTCTGTCTGTCTGTCTGTCTGTCTGTCTCGACATGCCTACCTACCTGTCTGTCTGTCTGTCTGTCTGTCTGGCGACCTGCCTATCTTTCTGTCTTTGCATCTGTCTATACACTTAATTATGTGAAGGTGGAATCAGAGGGTGAAAACCTCCCATACCTCCAACACCTTCCTAAGAGAGGACAGACAGACAGGTTAGACGTTTCAAACACTTCCTCCCTCCCTCCTCCTGCTCCTCCAGCTTCTCTGTCAACAATTGATTCAGCCAGGGAGCAGAGAAACAAGATATCACACAGAGCCAAAATGGAGTTTGGATGAGGCCGCATCTGGCTTTCCTAGACTGAGAAATCACCTGACTGGTTGGACAAATCATGGGAATGGATGAGGTTCCTTCCCTCCACACATCTCTCTATCCTACCGCTGTCATCTTATAAAGAGACACGTTTTGGAATGGGAACCAATACTTCCATCCTTACACCCTTTGATGTGTCTGACTTGTAGAACTGTTATTATCATTCTAATCTAGAGGACAAGCTTTCGTTTGAAGAGACACATTTTGGAATGGGCGCCAATACGTCCAGGACTCCTGTCATGCTGTATCTGTCCTTATCATTTTAGAGGACGTTCTACCAGACACAGAACCTTCTGGAACTCCAGGACTTCTATTACTAGTGTCGTTTCCACATCCCTCTCTAACCCACAACTCACTCTACAATGATACTTGATAGACAATATCGGGCATGTAATATAGTAGGATACCCTATACAACGATGCCCTATACCAGGATACCCTATACCCCGATACCCTATACCATGATACCCCTATACCATGATACCCTATACCCCGATACCCTATACCATGATACCCCTATACCATGATACCCTATACCCCGATACCCTATACCAGGATGCCCTATACCCCGATACCCTATACCCTAATACCCTATACCCTGATACCCTATACCATGATACCCTATACCATGATATCCTATACCATGATACCCTATACCCCGATACCCTATACCCCGATACCCTATACCATGTTTACTATACCATGATATCCTATACCATGATACCCTATACCCCGATACCCTATACCCCGATACCCTATACCATGTTTACTATACCATGATATCCTATACCATGATACCCTAAACCAGGATGCCCTAAACCAGGATGCCCTAAACCAGGATGCCCTAAACCAGGACGCCCTAAACCAGGACGCCCTATACCACGATGGTCTAAACCAGGATGCCCTAAACCAGGACGCCCTATACCACGATGGTCTAAACCAGGATGCCCTAAACCAGGACGCCCTATACCACAATGGTCTAAATCAGGATGCCCTAAACCAGGACGCCCTATACCACGATGGTCTAAACCAGGATGCCCTAAACCAGGATGCCCTATACCACGATGGTCTAAACCAGGATGTCCTAAACCAGGATGCCCTGTGCCACGATGGTCTAAACCAGGATGCCCTAAACCAGGATGCCCTGTACCACGATGGTCTAAACCAGGATGTCCTAAACCAGGATGCCCTAAACCAGGATGCCCTATACCACGATGGTCTAAACCAGGATGTCCTAAACCAGGATGCCCCAAACGAGGATGCCCTATACCACGATGGTCTAAACCAGGATGCCCTAAACCAGGATGCCCTAAATCAGGATGCCCTATACCACGATGGTCTAAACCAGGATGCCCTAAACCAGGATGCCCTAAACCAGGATGCCCTATACCACGATGGTCTAAACCAGGATGTCCTAAACCAGGATGCCCTAAACCAGGATGCCCTATACCACGATGGTCTAAACCAGGATGTCCTAAACCAGGATGCCCTAAACCAGGATGCCCTAAACCAGAATGCCCTGTACCACGATGGTCTAAACCAGGATGTCCTAAACCAGGATGCCCTAAACCAGGATGCCCTGTACCACGATGGTCTAAACCAGGATGTCCTAAACCAGGATGCCCTAAACCAGGATGCCCTATACCACGATGGTCTAAACCAGGATGTCCTAAACCAGGATGCCCCAAACGAGGATGCCCTATACCACGATGGTCTAAACCAGGATGCCCTAAACCAGGATGCCCTAAACCAGGATGCCCTATACCACGATGGTCTAAACCAGGATGTCCTAAACCAGGATGCCCCAAACGAGGATGCCCTATACCACGATGGTCTAAACCAGGATGTCCTAAACCAGGATGCCCAATACCATGATAGACTTGATTCTTGATACGTGTTGTGTTAGCAAATTGTTACACCTTGATGATTGTAAATTCTAAATGTTAACCAAACAGTTCATTAGCATGTGATCGAACACTGGTGTCGTCCTCGTACTTTTCCTGTTTTGACATGTGGTTGAACACTGGTGTCGTCCTCGTACTTTTCCTGTTTTGACATGTGGTCGAACACTGGTGTCGTCCTCGTACTTTTCCTGTTTTGACATGTGATCGAACACTGGTGTCGTCCTCGTACTTTTCCTGTTTTGACATGTGGTTGAACACTGGTGTCGTCCTCGTACTTTTCCTGTTTTGACATGTGGTTGAACACTGGTGTCGTCCTCGTACTTTTCCTGTTTTGACATGTGATTGAACACTGGTGTCGTCCTCGTACTTTTCCTGTTTTGACATGTGGTTGAACACTGGTGTCGTCCTCGTACTTTTCCTGTTTTGACATGTGATTGAACACTGGTGTCGTCCTCGTACTTTTCCTGTTTTGACATGTGGTTGAACACTGGTGTCGTCCTCGTACTTTTCCTGTTTTGACATGTGGTTGAACACTGGTGTCGTCCTCGTACTTTTCCTGTTTTGACATGTGGTTGTGAACACGTGTGTTGAACCACTCCATGGATTCGTGTGGATGGTCAAGGTGTTAAGGGTTGAGGTGTGGGAGAGACGTAAGAACAAAAACACCGTTCTATTGCTGGGTCTGAAGATGCAACCGTTGGAGTCAGAGGCAGATGCTTAAGTCCATCCACCGTCCTCGTCCACAATAAACTAGCAAAAACCGAAACCTACTTAAAAGGTAACAGCGCTCACTGTTGCCCCTAGTGGCCGGTTGCCACATCCTCTCCCAACGTCCTCAGACCTGGCTGGACATTTCATACACAGATGGAACATGATCAAATATACAATCATACAAATGCCTTCATGATCAAACCAGTGCCCATCACAACACCAACCACACGTCAGTACTGAGATACAACATCAAGTATGATAAAATACTAATGGTGTGTTTTACAAAGTGATAAAACATTTTGGCTTGAAGAGACGGGCTCCTGAAAGGGCTTGATGATATAACAAGTCGGTCCCAAAAACACTGGCCGACGGATGATGACAGCTTGTTTTAGATATACAGTACATGTCCAATGTTTGGACACACCTACTCATTCCAGGGTTGTCTTTATTTTCACTATTATCTACATAGTAGAATGATAGTGAAGACATCAAAACTATGAAATAACACATATGGAATCATGTGGTAACCAAAACAGTGTTAAACAAATCAAAAAATATGTTATATTCTTTAAATTAGCCTTGTTGACAGCTTTGCAAACTCTTGGCATTCTCTCAACCAGCTTCACCTGGAATGCTCTTCCAACAGTGATGACACAGCTTGTTTTAACATTTACATTTACATTTAAGTCATTTGGCAGACGCTCTTATCCAGAGCGACTTACAAATTGGTGAATTCACCTTATGACATCCAGTGGAACAGCCACTTTACAATAGTGCATCTAAATCATTTAAGGGGGGGGGGGTGAGAAGGATTACTTTAAGATATACATTTATATCCTCAGCCATTATTAATAGGTGATCAGCTCTATTGACACCAGGTCCCGGTTTCCCCACCGCGACGGAACTTAGCCTTACCAGTGTTTTAACCATGCAACTTCCCTACAACGGCCGCCAGTGTAACATTCCCTAAACACTATCATTCATTCCCTGAAAACACGCTCCTAAAAATATATCACTGGCTGCAAATATGGAGGCGGGTTCTTCTAATGCCTCCCCAATTAAAATGCCCTGAATCAACATTTGGCAAATCAAAACACAGATACAGACAGTAGTAGTCTACAATTAGCAAAATAGAGCTCAATTGAATTGAACAGGAAATGGATTTCAATATTATTGATTTATACAGGTCTATGTTGCCTATACTGTAGGCTGTGTAGTAGGCAGTCAAATTGGTGTTTTATCCTTTGCTTGTCTGTAACAATTGCAAAGAGATTGGCAACAAACATTGTAGTCAACTTTTCTGTGAAGCTATTGGTGGTCACAGAGAGAGAGAAATACAACATCTTCTACGTTTAGCAGATACCTCCTGTGTATAAAGTGATGTGGTAGGGCAAAAAAGCATCTAATGACGCACTTTGTCACATCCTGACCATAGTTTATTTGTATGTTTTTATGTTTTGGTTGGTCAGGGTGTGAGCTGGGTGGGCATTCTATGTTGGATGTCTTGTTTGTCTATTTCTATGTCTGGCCTGATATGGTTCTCAATCAGAGGCAGGTGTTAGTCATTGTCTCTGATTGGGAACCATATTTAGGTAGCCTGGGTTTCACTGTGTGTTTGTGGGTGATTGTTACTGTCTCTGTTTTTTGCACCAGATAGGGCTGTTTAGGTTTTCGCACGTTTGTTATTTTGTTAGTTTATTAGTGTATAGTTTCTTAATGAAAATAAAATGAAAAACAACCACGCTGCATTTTGGTCCGCTCGTCCTTCTACAGACGAAAGCCGTGACACACTTAGCTGTTCTACGAGGGGTCTGAGAAAGTTGGTAAATAGCAAGCGTTTTTAAGTGCAACGTTAGTAATGATGGTTTTGGGATAGAGCTCGGAGATTGAGCCATGCTCCTACAAAAGTTTGAACGATTAACATAGCCTTAAATGCTTTTGGGGCATCAGGAACAGAGCATTTTATATAATACATTTACATTTGATGTAATACATTTACATTTGATTTAATACATTTACATTTGATTTAATACATTTACATTTGATTTAATACATTTACATTTGATTTAATACATTTGATTTAATACATTTTATTTAATACATTAACATTTTATATAATAAATGTACATTTTAAATAATACATTTACATTTTAAATAATACATTTACATTTTATATAATACATTTACATTTAATATAATACATTTGATAAAGGTTCTGTTTGTTTAAATAGAGGTGCTTTACGATTCATCCCACAGTAGTCAATGAAAAAGGAAGGACAGCGGGGGGGGGGGGGTGTGTGTGTGATTGTGGGTGCGATGTTATTTAGATGAAAACAAAGCATTCAGTCACTCGCTCAAAGCGTTGGGCACCACCCATGTGGTGTCTTGTTAAAAAAGCATCGGAAATTAATCTCAGATATATATTATGCCGGTAATAACAAAAACTGAGCTTTTGATCATTTCTGCTTCATGGCACTCAATACGATAAAGAGAGAGAGAAAGACAGAAAGAGAGAGAGACAGAGAGAAAGACAGAAAGAAAGACAGAGAGATTGAGACAGAGAGAGAGAGACAGAGAGATAGAGACAGACAGAGAGAGAGAGTGAGAGAGAGACAGAGACAGAGACAGAGAGAGAGAGAGAGAGAGAGACAGAGACAGAGAGAGAGTGAGAGAGAGAGAGAGAGAGACAGAGACAGAGAGACAGAGACAGAGACAGAGAGAGTGAGAGAGAGAGAGAGAGAGACAGAGACAGAGAGAGAGTGAGAGAGAGACAGAGACAGAGAGAGAGAGTGAGAGAGTGAGAGAGAGAGAGAGTGAGACAGAGAGTGAGAGAGAGTGAGAGTGAGAGAGGGAGCAGAGAGAGAGGGGGCAGGGAGACAGAGAGAGAGAGAGCGAGAGAGTG
>NW_027014118.1:0-14291 GCF_036934945.1 Oncorhynchus masou masou
GTTCTACATCTCCTCTAACTAGCTCATTCACTCTTTCACACCTGTTCTCTCTTCCCCTCTGATTAGGTCTCTATTTCTTTCTCTGTTCCTGCTACTTTCAGTGTCTGATTCTTGTTTGTGTTTTTTGATGCCAGAAGCAGGCTGTCGTCTCGTTTGCTTCCACCATGTCCTGTCCTGTCGGAGTCTGCCTGGCAGGTGCCACCTGCACTATACTAACGTTCTTTTTGTTCCGCTGACAACGTTGGAAGAGGATTTATGCCATTCCTGTTTTTTCATTAAAGAACTCTGTTTTCTGTTAAAACCGCTTTTGGGTCTTCACTCAAGTTCATAACAGAAGAATCAGACCAAGAATGGACCCAGCGGCTCCGGACCCTTTTCACTCCGCCGTCGAGATCCAGGGAGCGATGCTAGGCAGACACGAGGAGGAATTGTCTGCTGCTCGACATGCCGTTGAGACCCTGGCGTCCAAGTCTCCGACCTCACAAGACAGGTTCACCAACTCCACCTCGATCCACCGCCCACTTCCGGGGTTTCCGAGTCTCCGGAGCCCAGGATCAACAACCCGCCGTGTTACTCTGGGGAGCCCACTGAGTGCCGCTCATTCCTCACTCAGTGTGATGTGGTGTTCTCTCTCCAGCCCAACACTTACTCCAGGAGCGCAGCCCGCATCGCCACGTCATTTCTCTCCCTTACCGGACGGGCGCGTGAGTGGGGCACGGCAGTCTGGGAGGCGAGGGCTGAGTGTATTAACCAGTATCAAGACTTTAAGGAGGAGATGATACGGGTTTTTGACCGTTCTGTTTTTGGGAGGAGGCTTCCAGGGCCCTGTCTTCCCTATGTCAGGGGAATCGATCCATAACGGATTATTCTATTGAGTTTCGCACTCTCGCTGCCTCAAGTGACTGGAACGAGCCGGCTTTGCTCGCTCGTTTTCTGGAGGGTCTCCTCGTCGAGGTTAAGGACGAGATCCTCTCCCGGGAGGTTCCTTCCAGTCTGGACTCCTTAATAGCTCTCGCTATTCGCATAGAGCGACGGTTTGATCTTCGTCGCCGAGCTCGTGGAAAGGAGCTCGCGTTCTCCGCTGCTCCCTCTCCACATCACTGCCACTTGCCGCATCACTGCCACCCTCCTCCGCCGGCTCGGATGCTGAGCCTATGCAGCTGGGGGTATCCGCATCTCGGCCAAGGAGAAGGAACGGAGAATCACCAATCGCCTCTGTCTCTACTGCGGCTCCGCTGGTCATTTTGTCACCTCATGTCCAGTAAAAGCCAGAGCTCATCAGTAAGAGGAGGGCTACTGGTGAGCGCAACTACTCAGGCCTCTCCTTCTGGATCACGCACTACTTTTCCGGTCCATCTCCGCTGGCCCGGTTCATCTGCTTCCTGCAGTGCCTTGATAGACTCTGGGCGCAGGGCTGTTTTATGGACGAGACCTGGGCTCGGGAACATGACATTCCTCTCAGACAGTTAGGGGAGCCCACGGCCTTGTTCGCTTTAGATGGTAGTTCTCTCCCCAAGATTCAGCGTGAGACGCTGCCTTTAACCCTCACTGTCTCTGGTAATCATAGCGAAACCATTTCTTTTTAATTTTTCGTTCACCTTTTACACCTGTTGTTTTGGGTCATCCCTGGCTAGTGCGCCATAACCCTTCTATTAATTGGTCTAGTAATACTATCCTATCCTGGAATGTTTCTTGTCATGTAACCTGTTTAATGTCTGCTATCCCTCCTGTTTCCTCTGTCTCTACTTCACAGGAGGAGCCTGGCGATTTGACAGGGGTGCCGGAGGAGTATCACGATCTGCGCACGGTGTTCAGTCGTTCCAAGGCCACTTCTCTCCCTCCACACCGGTCGTATGACTGTAGTATTGATCTCCTTCCGGGAACTACTCCCCCGGGGTAGATTATACTCTCTGTCGGCTCCCGAACGTAAGGCTCTCGAGGATTATTTGTCGGTTTCGCTCGCGCCGGTACCATAGTCTCCTCCTCCTCTCCCGCCGGAGCGGGGTTTTTTTTTGTTCAGAAGAAGGACGGGTCCCTGCGCCCATGCGTGGATTATCGAGGGCTGAATGACATAACAGTTAAGAATCGTTATCCGCTTCCTCTTATGTCTTCAGCCTTCGAGATCCTGCAGGGAGCCAGGTTTTTCACCAAATTGGACCTTCGTAACGCCTACCATCTCGTGCGCATCAGGGAGGGGACGAGTGGAAGACGGCGTTTAACACTCCGTTAGGGCACTTTGAATACCGGGTTCTTCCTTTCGGCCTCGTTAACGCTCCAGCTGTCTTTCAGGCACTAGTTAACGACGTCCTGAGAGACATGCTGAACATTTTTGTTTTCGTTTACATGGATGATATCCTGATTTTTCTCCGTCTCTCTCGATTCATGTTCAGCACGTGCGACGCGTCCTCCAGCGCCTTTTGGAGAACTGTCTTTATGTGAAGGCTGAGAAGTGCATTTTTCATGCCGCCTCTGTCCCTTTTCTCGGTTCCGTTATTTCCGCTGAGGGCATTAAGATGGATCCCGCTAAGGTCCAGGCTGTCATTGATTGGCCCGTTCCTAAGTCACGCGTCGAGCTGCAGCGCTTTCTGGGCTTCGCTAATTTCTATCGTCGTTTCATCCGTAATTTCGGTCAGGTGGCAGCTCCCCTCACAGCCCTTACTTCTGTTAAGACGTGCTTTAAGTGGTCCGTTTCCGCCCAGGGAGCTTTTGATCTTCTTAAGAATCGTTTTACATCCGCTCCTATTCTTGTTACACCTGACATCTCTAGCCAGTTTGTTGTTGAGGTTGACGCGTCAGAGGTGGGCGTGGGAGCCATTCTTTCTCAGCGCTCTCTCTCTGACGGCAAGGTCCATCCTTGCGCGTTTTTCTCTCATCGCTTATTGCCGTCAGACGTAACTATGATGTTGGTAATCGCGAACTGCTCGCCATCCGCTTAGCCCTAGGCGAATGGCGACAGTGGTTGGAGGGGCGACCGTTCCTTTTGTCGTTTGGACTGACCATAGGAACCTTGAGTACATCCGTTCAGCCAAACGACTTAATGCGCGTCAGGCTCGTTGGGCTCTGTTTTTCGCTCGTTTCGAGTTTGTTATTTCTTATCGTCCGGGCTCAAAAAACACCAAGCCTGATGCTTTATCTCGTCTCTTCAGTTCTTCTGAGGTCTCCACCGACCCCGAGGGGATTCTCCCTGACGGGCGTGTTGTCGGGTTGACTGTCTGGGGAATTGAGAGGCAGGTAAAGCAAGCACTCGCTCACACTCCGTCGCCGCGAGCTTGTCCTAGGAACCTTCTGTTCGTTCCCGTTCCTACTCGTCCGGCCGTTCTTCAGTGGGCCCACTCTGCCAAGTTAGCCGGCCACCCCGGCGTTCGGGTACGCTCGCTTCCATTCGCCAGCGTTTCTGGTGGCCCACTCGGGAACGTGACGCGCGTCGATTTGTCGCCGCTTGTTCGGTCTGCGCGCAGACTAAATCTGGGAACTCTCCTCCTGCCGGCCGTCTCAGACCGCTTCCCATTCCCTCTCGACCGTGGTCTCACATCGCTTTAGATTTTATCACCGGACTGCCTTCATCAGCGGGGAAGACAGTTATTCTTACGGTTGTCGATAGATTCTCTAAGGCGGCTCATTTCATTCCTCTCGATAAGCTCCCTTCTGCTAAGGAGACGGCTCAGATCATTATCGAGAATGTTTTCCGAATTCATGGCCTTCCGTCTGACGTCGTTTCCGACAGAGGCCCGCAGTTCACGTCTCAATTTTGGAGGGAGTTTTGCCGTTTGATTGGGGCTTCCGTCAGTCTCGTCCGGCTTTCATCCCCAGTCTAACGGTCAAGCCGAACGGGGCCAATCAGACTGTTGGTCGCATTTTACGCAGTCTTTCTTTTCGTAACCCTGCGTCTTGGTCAGAACAGCTCCCTGGGCAGAGTACGCCCACAACTCGCTTCCCTCGTCTGCTACCGGTCTATCCCCTTTCAGTGTTGCCTCGGGTACCAGCCTCCGCTGTTCTCATCTCAGCTCGCCGAGTCCTGCGTCCCCTCCGCTCAGGCTTTTATCCAGCGTTGCGAGCGCACCTGGAAGGGGGTCAGGTCGGCACTTTGCCGTAATAGGGCGCAGACTGAGGGCCGCTAATAGCGTAGGACCAAGAGTCCTAGATATTGTTGCGGTCAGAGAGTATGGCTCTCCACTCAGAACCTTCCCTTAAGACAGCTTCTCGCAAGTTGGCCGCGGTTCATTGGTCCGTTCCGTATTTCCCAGGTCATTAATCCTGTCGCAGTGCGACTTCTTCTCCCCGCTATCTTCGTCGCGTTCACCCGGTCTTCCATGTCTCCTGTGTTAAGCCCGTTCTTCGCGCCCCGCTCGTCCCTCCCCCCCCATCCTTGTCGAGGGCGCACCCATCTACAGGGTTCGTAAGATTTTGGACATGCGCCCTCGGGGCCGTGGTCATCAGTACCTAGTGGATTGGGAGGGGTACGGTCCTGAGGAGAGGAGTTGGGTTCCCTCTCGGGACGTGCTGGACCGTTCGCTGATCGATGATTTCCTCCGTTGCCGCCAGGTTTCCTCCTCGAGTGCGCCAGGAGGCGCTCGGTGAGTGGGGGTACTGTCATGTCTTGTTATGTCTGTTCCTGTCCTTTCTCTTCACTCTCTCTCTGCTGGTCTTTTTAGGTTACCTTCTCTGTCTCTCATTCTTCAGCTGTTCTACATCTCCTCTAACTAGCTCATTCACTCTTTCACACCTGTTCTCTCTTCCCCCTCTGATTAGGTCTCTATTTCTTTCTCTGTTCCTGCTACTTTCAGTGTCTGATTCTTGTTTGTGTTTTTTGATGCCAGAAGCAGGCTGTCGTCTCGTTTGCTTCCACCGTGTCCTGTCCTGTCGGAGTCTGCCTGGCAGGTGCCACCTGCACTATACTAACGTTCTTTTTGTTCCGCTGACAACGTTGGAAGAGGATTTATGCCATTCCTGTTTTTTCATTAAAGAACTCTGTTTTCTGTTAAAACCGCTTTTGGGTCTTCACTCAAGTTCATAACAATTGCCCTTTATGGTTATGAGGTCTGGGGTCCACCAACCAATTATTCACAAAATGGGACAAACATCAGCATGCAGAATTTTGCAAAAGTATTCTCTGTGTACAACCTAAAACACCAAATAATGCATGCAGAGCAGAATTAGGCCAATACCAGTATTGATCAGAATCCAGAAAAGATTCTACAACCACCTAAAAGGAAGAGATTACCAAACCATCCATAACAAAGCCATCACCTACAGAGAGTTGAACCTGGAGAAGAGTCGCCTAGGCAAGCTGGTCCTGGGGCTCTGTTCACAATCACAAACAGACGCACAGAGCACCAGGACAGCAACACAATTAGACCCAACCAAATCATGGGAAAACAAATAGACTGACACATTGGAAAGAATTTACAAAATCACTGAGCAAACTAGAATGCTATTTGGCCGTAAACAGAGAGTACACATTGTCAGAATACCTGACCACTGTGACTGACTCAAACTTAAGGACAGCTTTGACTATGTACAGACTCAGTGAGCATAGCCTTGCTATTGAGAGATGCCGCCGTAGGCAGACCTGGCTCTCAAGAGAAGACAGGCTATGTGCACACTGCACATAAAATGAGGTGGAAACTGAGCTGTACTTCCTAACCTCCTGCCTAATGTATGATCATATTAGAAACATGTATTTCCCTCAGATTACACAGATCCACAAAGTATTTGAAAACAAACCCAATTTTTATAAACTCCCATATCTACTGGGTGAAATACCACAGTGTGCCATCACAGCAGCAAGATTTGTCACCTGTTTCCACAAGAAAAGGGCAACCAGTGAAGAACAAACACCATTGGAAATACAACCCATATTTATGTTGATTTATTTTCCCTTTTTGTACTTTAATTATTTGCACATAATGTTTACTGTACATTTGTATTGTTATTTTCACTTTTGTTTATTATCTATTTCACTTGCTTTGGTAATGTAAACATATGCTTCCCATGCCAATAAAGCCCCTTAAATTGAATTGAGGAAGAGAGCGAGAGAGCGAGAGCGAGAGAGCGAGAGCGAGAGAGCGAGAGAGAGAGAGCGAGAGAGAGAGAGCGAGAGAGAGAGCGAGAGAGAGAGAGTGTTATTGTATGTAATCCTCTGCCGTAGTGCTACAGTCATTGAAACACACAGGGAGTGATATACACACAGACTGATACACAGAGTATGTCACAAACACACACTCCCGTGCATGCTGTCTCATAGGGAGTGATATACACATAGACTGATACACAGAGTATGTCACAAACACACACTCCCGTGCATGCTGTCTCATAGGGAGTGATATACACATAGACTGATACACAGAGTATGTCACAAACACACACTCCCGTGCATGCTGTCTCATTGGGAGTGATATACACATAGACTGATACACAGAGTATGTCACAAACACACACTCCCGTGCATGCTGTCTCATAGGGAGTGATATACACACAGACTGATACACAGAGTATGTCACAAACACACACTCCCGTGCATGCTGTCTCATAGGGAATGATTTACACACAGACTGATACACAGAGTATGTCACAAACACACACTCCCGTGCATGCTGTCTCATACACACACACAAGGGTGCCATGTGCCCTGAAAATCTGTGGGGGCACAAAGTATATGAGGTTGGCTTGGGGGCTAGTCCCCCATCTGGAAGTTGAAAAACATTGCATTTTAAAAACCATGGAACAGCTTTTTCTCGCAATCTAGAACCATAATGGTTACACTTATTTCTATGTTCAAAATATGTACATTTTTTCCGCATCTCTAAACATACCTCTTGAGCTGTCTGTATCCTCCTGACTGGTGAGTCTTTTTTTAAACAAACTAAATATGCTTCTCTGCAACTCTGCTAAAATCTGGGTAAAGGAATGAAAGGAATGTGAGTCTTATTTAACCTCTTGAAACTCCCCATCCCGGATCCGGGATTGTGACTAAGCCTCAGGCTCATTAGCATAACGCAACGTTAACGATTTCTGAAAATCGCAAATAAAATTAAAATAATGCGTTTGCTCTCAAGCTTAGCCTTTTCTTAACAACACTGTCATCTCAGATTTTCAAAATATGCTTTTGAACCATAGAAATTGACTAATTTGTGTAAGAGTATGCAAAGCTAGCATAGCATTTTGTAGCATGTAGCACGCAACATTTTCACAAAAGCCAGATAACCAAATAAATAAAATCATTTACCTTTGAAGAGCTTCTGATGTTTTCAATGAGGAGACTCCCAGCCACATACCAAATGCGCAGTGTTTCCTGAAAGCGTCTGTGTGTAGGAGAAATCGTTCCGTTTTCTACATTGCGCCTGGCTACCGAAACGAACCGAAAATGCAGTCACCTACAACGTGAAACTTTTCCGGATTAACTACATAATATCGACCGAAACATGGCAAACGTTGTTTGGAATCAATCCTCAAGGTGTTTTTTCACATATCTCTTCATTGACATGCAGTTCATGGAAGCTTGCTTCTCTCTCTGTGCCCCATGGAAAAATACTGGCAGGTGACTTTGCGCACCAATTTCGGCGCAGGACACCGGGCGGACACGTGGTAAATGTGGTCTCTTATGGTCAATCTTCCAACGATCTGCCTACAAATACGTCACAATGCTGCAGACACCTTGGGAAACGACAGAAAGGGCAGACTCATTCCTCTTGCGTTCACAGCCATATAAGGAGATCATGAAAGACAGAGCCTCAAAAATCCTTGTCATTTCCTGGATGCCAAGTCATCTTGGTTTTGCCTGAAGCTCACGTTAAAGGGCACGCACAGAGAAGATATTTGTATTTCTGGACACGTCAGAGTGTTTTCTTTCGAACAGTAGCAATTATATGCATAGTCGAGCATCTTTTTGTGACAAAATATCTTGTTTAAAACGGGAACGTTTTTCTTCCAAAAATGAAATAGCGCCACCATAAGTGTAAGAGGTTAATACATTTAGTTATTGCTTGCTTTTCTAAAGTCTACCAACCTTGCCAGCAGGCATGCCAGCTAAGATAGTTAGACAAGCTAGCTACTCTAACTTGATTGATAGCCTACAATGTCTTCTTGGTAGCTGGTGTTGAGGTTGGGAGATTGGGATCTTTATAAAATAGGATCGGCATTTGTTGCAGTAGTGTATTTGAGGTTTTAAAGGCTTCTGAAGTTTGTAATTTCCACTTTGAAATTACAGACATGATTTGGCCTTACAAACAATTGATCAACCCCTACAAAAATGTCCATTAATTATAATCCACATAATAATTCACTATTCCCATTGCTGCAGGATTATTTTCCTAATGTAGCATCTGTTCTACATTCTACATTCAACATCTGTAGATGGCTAGTTGTATTACAGAGAAACAACAACAAAAATGAATTGTTATAATTTTTTAATAAATCTGAGGGGGCATGTGCCTCTGTGCCCCCCGTGGACATGTCACCTCTGGACACACACACACACACACACACACACACACACACACACACACACACACACACACACACACACACACACACACACACACACACACACAATCCCACAATGTGCTGTCATGGAATGTAAGGGCATTATGGTTGACTCCTCTGTGCTATGACAGGGGGCCCTAATCTTGAAATGTCAGCACACCATGAGGCTAAAGCCAAAGAAATACCTAACAGGAGAGCATGACGCTAAGCTAACCCAAATCACAGTCCTGTCTAGAGCTCAGGTAGGGGGCTAATGCTACGGCTGTGCTTTGCTGCTCATCCAGCTGACAGTAAATAGACTGTGTTTGTACACGCACACACGAACGCACGCATGCACACACACACACACACACACACACACACACACACACACACACACACACACACACACACACACACACACACACACACACACACACACACACACACACACACACACAGGCAAACAGCATGTTATAACTTAAGCATCTAATACAGACTACTTTTCATTGTTTGCTTATAGTTCCCTGGACTTGATAATCAGTTAATATTCTTTGCTCTATCGCTATGGGCCGTGATCCTAACTTCATATAGTGCAGTGCAGTATGTACCAGTCTAATGACATCATCTGCTATTCTGCCCTTGAGCAAGGCACTTTCATAACCCCTAACTGCTCCAGGGCGCTGCACTGCGGTGGGAGTCTGTCCCAAATAGCACCCTATTCCCTATATAGTGCACTACTTTTGACCAGGGCCCTATTGACCCCTATTCCCTATATAGTGCACTGCTGAGACCAGGGCCCATAGGGCAACAGCTTGTGTAACTCACACGCTTACATAAAATAATGGTGGGAAAGTTTCCTTGGAATTCGTTGTTCAAGCTCTGCCTCTGACAACTGCATGAAACGAGTTCCGTAGCCGAGTGAACCGTAAAGGAACACATAAAGCATTAGTAAAGCATTTCTACCGCAACACGACCATAGATAGGAATGTTGAACAGCTTGGGCCACCTTCCTGAGTGTAATGGAAATACTTGCTGACAAGAGGGTTCAATTCTCATTTCACTCCCTATCAGGGTCAAGGGTGTGCATACACACAGATACTAAGACACATACACACCAACCCACACACTGACACACCAACCCACACACAGACACACACTGACACACACACAGACACACACTTACACACACACAGACACACACACCAACCCACAAACAGACACACACACTGCGGTCGAGAGACTGGGACTGGAGAACCGTGTCCTCTCTCTCTCTCTCTCTTTTCCTAATCCTGGCAATTAGCAAGAATTAATTAATGATAAAAGAGAAAAGTCCAAGGCAAAGAGCCTTGAAGATAGCGTTCTGCATGGTAAGCATTCAATTCCCCTCTCAAGGTCCTCAAGGTCCTCTGCTCCATGTCTGATCCACTGGCTGCTCAAGGAGGTTGGAAGAAAAACCTATTTGATATAATTTCCCTCTCCCTCTCTGTCCCTTTCTCTCCTAGACTCTCTTTCTTTCTCTCTGTCTCTCTGTCTCTGTCTTCCTGCCTCTCTCTCTGACTCTCTCACTCCCCATCTCCCTCCATCACTCTCTCTCTCGCTCTCTCACTCTCCATCCTCTGAGGCTACGGCTGAGTTGCTAAAACCCCCATTGTAGAATCTTTTGAAGGTTGAGCCCCATATGTGTACAGTTACAGAGAATTAAGCCTTGCTCTCTCGCCCCAGATGAGATGAAGGGGAATTCGATTCCCAGTTTGTGTGCGAACGCCTGTAAACATGTGACTTTGGACCGCTCTGGGCGTGTAATGCCGGGCGAACTCTGAACTGGTGGTGTTGTGAGATAAACTGTGATGAGTGGAGAGGTCGTGAACTTGTGATGCCACAGCTGGGATTTATATAGAGAGTAGTTTATATGTGTTGGGAGAATGAGTTGTGCATTTCCAGTGACTTCGGAAAAACAAACAGTGTCATCCTGGCCCCTCATGTGTGTATGTTTGTTTGGAGAAGGCTGTGCTTTTGGTACCCTTGAGTGCCATGCATACAGGGTCCTTTGAAAGGTTTGGATCCATTTTTTGTAAACATTTTATTGGTGGATTCAAATAAAGTAATTCAAATGTTTGTGTGTGCGTTTGTGTGTGTGTGTGTGTGCGTGTGTGTGTGTGTGTGTGTGTGTGTGTGTGTGTGTGTGTGTGTGTGTGTGTGTGTGTGTGTGTGTGTGTGTGTGTGTGTGTGTGTGTGTGTGTGTGTGTGTGTGTGTCTATATAATGGCGATCAGATTCACAGTGACATTTGTTTTGAAGTATTCGCCTCACAAGAGGTATAGAGAAGCAGATACCGTAGTAAAAACGAGTTGAAGGGGAAAGGGCCTCTGGTTTCTTAATGACCACTCCTGCCCCCTGGTGGCTATTTGTAACAACACCATCCTCGTTGGAACTGGGCTGAACTGAGTCAAGCGCTGCAGTAACTCAAGAACAGGAATTTCTCCTTATTGCACCACCTCAGTCGCCTCAATCGGCACTTTGATCTGGTAGAAAATAAAAGACACCACACCCATGGGGATTTTCTCATTTTACATTTTAAAACTAAGAAGTAGAAAGATGAAAAATGCGTTGTGCCAACATGTATTATTTGTTATGTATTTAAAATATTGGGGAATCTTGACGCTTTGGATGCTCATAATACTATCTTGTTGGGTCACTTGAGGGACATTACTAAAATGCTGATCTTGTTGCATTAATCTATGGTTGTGTGTTGTCTATGGTAGTGATAGTGATAGTCACTACAGTGGTGAACAACTAGGTCCATCTCTGGTGAAGATAAGAGTGGCTGTGTTCTGTTGTAGGGTTGACGTACACTGAGTGTACAAAACATTAGGAACACATTTGTGCCCTCAGAACAGCCTCAATTCTTCGGGGCATGGTCTCTACAACTTGTCGAAAGCGTTCCACGGGGATGCTGGCCCATGTTGACTCGATGTCCTTTGGGTGGTGGACCATTCTTTTTAAATTATCCACAATTTCCTGGTATCCAATTGTTAGTAATTACTGTCTTGTCTCATCGCTACAACTCCCGTACGGCCTCGGGAGAGACGAAGGTCGAAAGCCATCGTCCTCCTCCACACAACCCAACCAAGCCGCACTGCTTCTTAACACAGAAGCCACACCAATGTGTCGGAGGAAAGACTGTGCACCTGGCGACCTTGGTTCACCACAGGAGTCGCTGGTGCGCGATGACATCCCTACCGGCCAAACCCTCCCTAACCCAGACGAAGCTAGGCCAATTGTGCGTCATCCCACGGACCTCTCGATCGCAGACGGCTGCGACAGAGCCTGGGCGCTAACCCAGAGTCTCTGGTGGCACAGCTAGTGCTGCGATGCAGTGCCCTAGACCACTGCGCCACCCAGGAGGCCCGGGTGGTGGACCTTTCTTGATACAGACAGGAAACTGTTGAACGTGAAAAACCCAGCAGTGTTGCAGTTCCTTACACAAACCGGTGCTCCTGGCACGTACTACCATACTCCGTTCAGAGGCACTTAATTATTTTGCCTTACCCATTCACCCTCTGAATGACACACATACACAATCCATGTCTCGATTATCTCAAGGCTTAAAAATCTTTCTTTAACCTGTCTCCTCCCCTTCATCTACACTGATTAAAGTGGATTTACCAAATCAATAAGGGATCATAGCTTTCACCTGGATTCACCTGGTCAGTCTATGTCATGGAAAGAGCAGGTGTTCCTAAAGTTTTGTCCACTCCGTGTATACTGGAAACCAGCTAGATTATGTGATTTCACCTGTTCAATCCTCTGAATAAATGTGGGTGGAGGAAAGGAGACAAGGAGACAAGGAGAGGAACCGTGTCCTCTCTGAAGGATCTGATTGGAGTGTGGTGTCTGTATGTAGTTTGTCTTTTACCCCAGTAGATGGCGTCAACAGTTAAAGCGCAGCAAGCACCCAACCTGCTGGCTCTCTGGTCTGTGGTAGTGTGTAGTGGTTCTTCATTGATCTGTTCAGTCAAACACATATTCATGAGTATACAGCACACACACAAACACACACACACACACACACACACACACACACACACACACACACACGCACACATGCACACATGCACACACACACTTGCTATCAGTCTAACTTTTTTGTCTCTCTGGTAAGTTCTCCCTCTCTTTTCAGTCACCTTCTTGACTGTAGGTTGTACAGTGCCTTGCGAAAGTATTCGGCCCCCTTGAACTTTGCGACCTTTTGCCACATTTCAGGCTTCAAACATAACGATATAAAACTGTATTTTTTTGTGAAGAATTAACAACAAGTGGGACACAATCATGAAGTGGAACGACATTTATTGGATATTTCAAACTTTTAAGAAAAATCAAAAACTGAAAAATTGGGCGTGCAAAATTATTCAGCCCCTTTACTTTCAGTGCAGCAAACTCTCTCCAGAAGGTCAGTGAGGATCTCTAAATGATCCAATGTTGACCTAAATGACTAATGATGATAAATACAATCCACCTGTGTGTAATCAAGTCTCCGTATAAATGCACCTGCACTGTGATAGTCTCAGAGGTCCGTTAAAAGCCCAGAGAGCATCATGAAGAACAAGGAACACACCAGGCAGGTCCGAGATACTGTTGTGAAGAAGTTTAAAGCCGGATTTGGATACAAAAAGATTTCCCAAGCTTTAAACATCCCAAGGAGCACTGTGCAAGAGATAATATTGAAATGGAAGGAGTATCAGACCACTGCAAATCTACCAAGACCTGGCCGTCCATCTAAACTTTCAGCTCATACAAGGAGAAGACTGATCAGAGATGCAGCCAAGAGGCCCATGACCACTCTGGATGAACTGCAGAGATCTACAGCTGAGGTGGGAGACTCTGTCCATAGGACAACAATCAGTCATATATTGCACAAATCTGGCCTTTATGGAAGAGTGGCAAGAAGAAAGCCATTTCTTAAAGATATCCATAAAAACTGTCATTTAAAGTTTGCCACAAGCCACCTGGGGGAGACACACCAAACATGTGGAAGAAGGTGCTCTGCTCAGATGAAAACCAAAATTGAACTTTTTGGCAACAATGCAAAACGTTATGTTTGGCGTAAAGCAACACAGCTCATCACCTGAACACACCATACCCACTGTCAAACATGGTGGTGGTAGCATCATGGTTTGGGCCTGCTTTTCTTCAACAGGGACAGGGAAGATGGTTAAAATTGATGGGAAGATGGATGGAGCGAAATACAGAACCATTCTGAAGAAAACCTGATGGAGTCTGCAAAGACCTGAGACTGGGACGGGAGATTTGTCTTCCAACAAGACAATGATCCAAAAACATAAAGCAAAATCTACAATGGAATGGTTCAAATATAAACATATCCAGGTGTTAGAATGGCCAAGTCAAAGTCCAGACCTGAATCCACCGAGAATCTGGGTGGAAAGAACTGAAACTGCTGTTCACAAATGCTCTCCATCCAACCTCACTGAGCTTGAGCTGTTTTGCAAGGAGGAATGGGAAAAAATGTCAGTCTCTCGATGTGCAAAACTGATAGAGACATACCCTGGGCGACTTTACAGCTGTAATCGCAGCAAAAGGTGGCTTACAAAGTATTAAGGGGCTGAATAATTTTGCACGCCCAATTTTTCAGTTTTTGATTTGTTAAAAAAGTTTGAAATATCCAATAAATGTCGTTCCACTTCATGATTGTGTCCCACTTGTTGTTGATTCTTCACAAAAAAATACAGTTTTATATCTTTATGTTTGAAGCCTGAAATGTGGCAAAAGGTCGCAAAGTTCAAGGGGGCCGAATACTTTCGCAAGGCACTG
>NW_027014119.1:0-14285 GCF_036934945.1 Oncorhynchus masou masou
CCTCTCCCTCTCCTCTCTCTCTCCTCTCCTCTCCCTCTCCTCTCACCTCACCTCTCCTCTCCCTCTCCTCTCCTCTCCTCTCCCTCTCCTCTCCTCTCTCTCCTCTCTCTCCTCTTCTCTTCTCTTCTCTTCTCTTCTCCTCTCCTTCTATTATCTTCCCTTCTTCTCCTCTCTCCTCTCCTCTCCTCTCCTCTCCCCTCTCCCTCCTCTCCTCTCCTCTCCTCTCTCCTCTCCTCTCCTCTCCTCTCCTCTCCTCTCCTCTCCTCTCTCCTCTCCTTCTATTCTCTTCCATTCACTTGTCCTCTCTTCTCTCTCTCTCTCCTCCCCTCCCCTCCCCTCCCCCTCCCCTCCCCCTCCCCCTCCCTCCCCCTCCCCCTCCCCTCCCCTCCCCCTCCCCTCCCCTCCCCTCCCCTCTCTTTTCATCTCCTCCCCCTCCCCTCTCATTTTATCTCATCCCTCCCCTCCTCCTCTCTTACCCTCCTCCTCCTCTCTTTTCCCCTCTTTTCATCACCTCTTCTCTCCTCTCATCTCCTCTTCTCTCCTCTTCTCCCTCCCCTCCTCTCTTACCCTCCTCCTCCTCTCTTCCCCTCCTCTCCTCTCCTTTCCACGGGGTAATATGATTCATTTACACCTCTTAATAGTGACAGACTATTGACGTTGCCTACAGTCCGATGGAGATGCTGTCATTCTGCCTGAATAGATAAGTGTTTCAGAGGTAATCAAATCTGATGTTTGGATGCGTCAGCAAGGTATACTAACAGAAAGACAGTTTCCTGGGAAAATTGATTTGAGAGAAAAAAGAACAACAACTTTTTAAATGCATCAAGTCTTCCACGTACACAGCTGCAAGGTCTACAACACACAGTGGCAATCAGAGCTCACTTCATCCTAAAAACTCCTGTGCTCATCTCTCCTCCCACTGACAGGCTGTGAACAGTGTCCTTCTGGAATGTTCTCCCATCTCCACAGAGGAACTCTGACAGGCCGTGAACAGTGTCCTTCTGGAAGGTTCTCCCATCTCCACAGAGGAACTCTGACAGGCTGTGAACAGTGTCCTTCTGGAAGGTTCTCCCATCTCCACAGAGGAACTCTGACAGGCTGTGAACAGTGTCCTTCTGGAAGGTTCTCCCATCTCCACAGAGGAACTCTGACAGGCTGTGAACAGTGTCCTTCTGGAAGGTTCTCCCATCTCCACAGAGGAACTCTGACAGGCTGTGAACAGTGTCCTTCTGGAAGGTTCTCCCATCTCCACAGAGGAACTCTGACAGGCTGTGAACAGTGTCCTTCTGGAAGGTTCTCCCATCTCCACAGAGGAACTCTGACAGGCCGTGAACAGTGTCCTTCTGGAAGGTTCTCCCATCTCTTCAGAGGAACACTGACAGGCCGTGAACAGTGTCCTTCTGGAAGGTTCTCCCATCTCTTCAGAGGAACACTGACAGGCCGTGAACAGTGTCCTTCTGGAAGGTTCTCCCATCTCCACATAGGAACTTTGACAGGCTGTGAACAGGGCCTTCGGAAAGTATTCAGACCCCTTGTCTTGTTCCACAGGTTACAGCCTCGTTCTAAAATTGATTAAATAGTTTCCCCCTGTAAATCTACACACAATACCCCATAATGACATCACAATTCCACATAATGACAAAGCAAAAAACTGTTTTTTAGACATTTTTGCTAATTTATATAAAATAACATCTACAGAACTAATCAGACCCTTTACTCAGTACTTTGTTGAAGCACCTTTGGCAGCGATTACAGCCTCTATTCTTCTTGGGCATGACGCTACAAGCTTGGCACACCTGTATTTGGGGAGTTTCTCCCATTCTCCTCTGCAGATCCTCTCAAACTCTGTCAGGTTGGATGGGGAGCGTTGCTGCACAGCTGTTTTCAGGTCTCTCCAGAGATGTTCGATCAGGTTCAAGTGCTGGCTGGGCCACTCAAGGACATTTAGAGACTTTACCCGAAGCCAATCCTGTGTTGTCTTGGCTGTGTGCTAAGGGTTGTTGTCCTGTTGGAAGGTGGACCTTCACCCCAGTCTGAGGTCCTGAGTGCTCTAGAGCAGGTTTTCATCAAGGATCTCTCTGTACTTTGCTACGCTTATCTTGGCCTCAATCCTGACCAGTCTCCCATTCCCTGCTGCTGAAAAACACCCCCACAGCATGCTGCCACCACCATGCTTCACCGTCCTCCAGACTTGACGCTTGGCATTCAGGCCAAATAGTTCAATCTTGTTTTCATCGGACCAGAGAATCTTGTTTCTAATGATCTGAGAGTTTATAGGTGCCTTTTGACAAACTCCAAGCGATCTGTCATGTTCCTTTTACTGAGGAGTGGCTTGCCTGGCCACTCCACCATAAAGGCCTGATTGGTGGAGTGCTGCAGAGATGATTGTCCTTCTAGAAGGTTCTTCCATCTCCACAGAGGAACTTTGGAGCTCTGTCAGAGTGACCATCAGGTTCTTGGTTACCTCCTGACCAAGGCCCTTTCTCCCCGATTGCTCAGTAATGCCGGGCAGCCAGCTCTTGGAAGAGTCTTGGTGTTTCCAAACTTCTTCCATTTAAGAGTGATGGAGGCCACTGTGTTCTTGGGGACTATCAATGCTGCAGGCATGTTTTTGGTTCCCTTCCCCAGATCTGTGCCTCAACACAATCCTGTCTCTCAGCTCTACGGACAATTCCTTCGACCTCATGGCTTGGTTTTTGCTCAGACATGCACTGTCAATTGTGGGACCTTATATAGACAGGTGTGTGCCTTTCCAAATCACGTCCAATCAATTGAATTTACCACAGGTGGACAACAATCAAGTTGTAGAATCATCTCAAGGATCATCAATGGAGACAGGATGCACCTGGGCTCAATTTAGAGTCTCATAGCAAAAACCTGTTTTACCTTGTCGTTATGGGGTATTAGGGTGTCGTTGTGGGGTATTAGGATGTTGTTATGGGGTATTAGGATGTTGTTGTGGGGTATTAGGTTGTCGTTGTGGGGTATTAGGGTGTCGTTGTGGGGTATTAGGGTGTCGTTGTGGGGTATTAGGATGTCGTTATGGGGTATTAGGATGTTGTTGTGGGGTATTAGGGTGTCGTTATGGGGTATTAGGGTGTCGTTATGGGGTATTAGGATGTCGTTGTGGGGTGTTAGGATGTCGTTATGGGGTATTAGGATGTGGGGTATTAGGATGTCGTTATGGGGTATTAGGATGTCGTTGTGGGGTATTAGGATGTCGTTGTGGGGTATTAGGATGTCGCTGTGGGGTATTAGGATGTCGTTGTGGGGTGTTAGGATGTCGTTATGGGGTATTAGGATGTCGTTATGGGGTATTAGGATGTTGTTGTGGGGTATTAGGATGTCGTTAGGATGTTGTTGTGGGGTATTATGATGTCGTTATGGGGTATTAGGATGTTGTTGTGGGGTATTAGGGTGTCGTTATGGGGTATTAGGATGTTGTTGTGGGGTATTAGGATGTCGTTGTGGGGTATTAGGATGTGGGGTATTAGGATGTGGGGTATTAGGGTGTCGTTATGGGGTATTAGGATGTCATTATGGGGTATTAGGATGTTGTTGTGGGGTATTAGGATGTCGTTGTGGGGTATTAGGATGTGGGGTATTAGGATGTCGTTATGGGGTATTAGGATGTCGTTGTGGGGTATTAGGATGTCGTTGTGGGGTATTAGGATGTTGTTGTGGGGTATTAGGATGTCGTTATGGGGTATTAGGATGTCGTTATGGGGTATTAGGATGTCGTTATGGGGTATTAGGATGTTGTTGTGGGTTATTAGGATGTTGTTATGGGGTATTAGGATGTCGTTGTGGGGTATTAGGATGTCGTTGTGGGGTATTAGGATGTTGTTGTGGGTTATTAGGATGTTGTTATGGGGTATTAGGATGTCGTTGTGGGGTATTAGGATGTCGTTGTGGGGTATTAGGATGTCGTTATGGGGTATTAGGATGTGGGGTATTAGGATTTGGGGTATTAGGGTGTGGTTATGGGGTATTAGGATGTCGTTATGAGGTATTAGGATGTCGTTGTGGGGTATTAGGATGTTGTTGTGGGGTATTATGATGTTGTTGTGGGGTATTATGATGTTGTTGTGGGGTATTAGGATGTCGTTGTGGGGTATTAGGATGTGGGGTATTAGGATGTCGTTGTGGGGTATTAGGATGTCGTTGTGGGGTATTAGGATGTTGTTGTGGGGTATTAGGATGTGGGGTATTAGGATGTGGGGTATTAGGATGTGGTTATGGGGTATTAGGAAGTGGGGTATTAGGGTGTCGTTATGGGGTATTAGGATGTTGTTGTGGGGTATTAGGGTGTGGTCATGGGGTATTAGGGTGTCGTTGTGGGGTATTAGGATGTTGTTGTGGGGTATTAGGATGTCGTTGTGGGGTATTAGGATGTTATTGTGGGGTATTAGGATGTCGTTATGGGGTATTAGGATGTTGTTGTGGGGTATTAGGATGTCGTTATGGGGTATTAGGATGTTGTTGTGGGTTATTAGGATGTCGTTATGGGGTATTAGGATGTCGTTGTGGGGTATTAGGATGTCGCTGTGGGGTATTAGGATGTCGTTATGGGGTATTAGGATGTTGTTGTGGGGTATTAGGGTGTCGTTATGGGGTATTAGGGTGTCGTTATGGGGTATTAGGATGTCGTTGTGGGGTGTTAGGATGTCGTTATGGGGTATTAGGATGTGGGGTATTAGGATGTCGTTATGGGGTATTAGGATGTCGTTGTGGGGTATTAGGATGTCGTTGTGGGGTATTAGGATGTCGTTGTGGGGTATTAGGATGTCGTTGTGGGGTGTTAGGATGTCGTTATGGGGTATTAGGATGTCGTTATGGGGTATTAGGATGTTGTTGTGGGGTATTAGGATGTCGTTAGGATGTTGTTGTGGGGTATTATGATGTCGTTATGGGGTATTAGGATGTTGTTGTGGGGTATTAGGGTGTCGTTATGGGGTATTAGGATGTTGTTGTGGGGTATTAGGATGTCGTTGTGGGGTATTAGGATGTGGGTATTAGGATGTGGGGTATTAGGGTGTCGTTATGGGGTATTAGGATGTCATTATGGGGTATTAGGATGTTGTTGTGGGGTATTAGGATGTCGTTGTGGGGTATTAGGATGTGGGGTATTAGGATGTCGTTATGGGGTATTAGGATGTCGTTGTGGGGTATTAGGATGTCGTTGTGGGGTATTAGGATGTTGTTGTGGGGTATTAGGATGTCGTTATGGGGTATTAGGATGTCGTTATGGGGTATTAGGATGTCGTTATGGGGTATTAGGATGTTGTTGTGGGTTATTAGGATGTTGTTATGGGGTATTAGGATGTCGTTGTGGGGTATTAGGATGTCGTTGTGGGGTATTAGGATGTTGTTGTGGGTTATTAGGATGTTGTTATGGGGTATTAGGATGTCGTTGTGGGGTATTAGGATGTCGTTATGGGGTATTAGGATGTCGTTATGGGGTATTAGGATGTGGGGTATTAGGATTTGGGGTATTAGGGTGTGGTTATGGGGTATTAGGATGTCGTTATGAGGTATTAGGATGTCGTTGTGGGGTATTAGGATGTTGTTGTGGGGTATTAGGATGTTGTTGTGGGGTATTATGATGTTGTTGTGGGGTATTATGATGTTGTTGTGGGGTATTAGGATGTCGTTGTGGGGTATTAGGATGTGGGGTATTAGGATGTCGTTGTGGGGTATTAGGATGTCGTTGTGGGGTATTAGGATGTTGTTGTGGGGTATTAGGATGTGGGGTATTAGGATGTGGGGTATTAGGATGTGGTTATGGGGTATTAGGAAGTGGGGTATTAGGGTGTCGTTATGGGGTATTAGGATGTTGTTGTGGGGTATTAGGATGTGGTCATGGGGTATTAGGATGTCGTTGTGGGGTATTAGGATGTTGTTGTGGGGTATTAGGATGTCGTTGTGGGGTATTAGGATGTTATTGTGGGGTATTAGGATGTCGTTATGGGGTATTAGGATGTTGTTGTGGGGTATTAGGATGTCGTTATGGGGTATTAGGATGTTGTTGTGGGTTATTAGGATGTCGTTATGGGGTATTAGGATGTCGTTGTGGGGTATTAGGATGTCGTTGTGGGGTATTAGGATGTCGTTATGGGGTATTAGGATGTTGTTGTGGGGTATTAGGATGTCGTTATGGGGTATTAGGATGTCGTTAGGATGTTGTTGTGGGTTATTAGGATGTCGTTATGGGGTATTAGGATGTTGTTGTGGGGTATTAGGATGTCGTTGTGGGGTATTAGGATGTCGTTAGGATGTTTTTATGGGGTATTAGGATGTTGTTATGGGGTATTAGGATGTCGTTATGGGGTATTAGGATGTCGTTATGGGTATTAGGATGTCGTCATGGGGTATTAGGATGTCGTTATGGGGTATTAGGATGTCGTTAGGATGTTGTTGTGGGTTATTAGGATGTCGTTATGGGGTATTAGGATGTTGTGGGGTATTAGGATGTTGTTGTGGGGTATTAGGATGTCGTTGTGGGGTATTAGGATGTCGTTAGGATGTTGTTGTGGGTTATTAGGATGTCGTTATGGGGTATTAGGATGTTGTTGTGGGGTATTAGGATGTCGTTATGGGGTATTAGGATGTCGTTGTGGGGTATTAGGATGTCGTTAGGATGTCGTTGTGGGGTATTAGGATGTCGTTAGGATGTTGTTATGGGGTATTAGGATGTCGTTATGGGGTATTAGGATGTCGTTATGGGTATTAGGATGTCGTTATGGGGTATTAGGATGTCGTTGTGGGGTATTAGGATGTCGTTGTGGGGTATTAGGATGTCGTTATGGGGTATTAGGATGTGGGGTATTAGGGTGTGGTTATGGGGTATTAGGATGTCGTTATGAGGTATTAGGATGTCGTTGTGGGGTATTAGGATGTTGTTGTGGGGTATTAGGATGTTGTTGTGGGGTATTATGATGTTGTTGTGGGGTATTATGATGTTGTTGTGGGGTATTAGGATGTCGTTGTGGGGTATTAGGATGTTGGGTATTAGGATGTCGTTGTGGGGTATTAGGATGCCGTTGTGGGGTATTAGGATGTTGTTGTGGGGTATTAGGATGTGGGGTATTAGGATGTGGGGTATTAGGATGTGGTTATGGGGTATTAGGAAGTGGGGTATTAGGATGTTGTTGTGGGGTATTAGGATGTGGGGTATTAGGATGTGGGGTATTAGGATGTCGTTATGGGGTATTAGGGTGTCGTTATGGGGTATTAGGATGTTGTTGTGGGGTATTAGGATGTTGTTATGGGGTATTAGGGTGTCGTTGTGGGGTATTAGGATGTCGTTAGGATGTCGTTATGGGGTATTAGGATGTTGTTGTGGGGTATTAGGATGTCGTTAGGATGTCGTTATGGGGTATTAGGATGTTGTTGTGGGGTATTAGGATGTTGTTATGGGGTATTAGGATGTCGTTGTGGGGTATTAGGATGTTATTGTGGGGTATTAGGATGTCGTTATGGGGTATTAGGATGTCGTTATGGGGTATTAGGATGTTGTTGTGGGGTATTAGGATGTCGTTATGGGGTATTAGGATGTTGTTGTGGGGTATTAGGATGTCGTTATGGGGTATTAGGATGTCGTTATGGGGTATTAGGATGTCGTTAGGATGTTGTTGTGGGTTATTAGGATGTCGTTATGGGGTATTAGGATGTTGTGGGGTATTAGGATGTTGTTGTGGGGTATTAGGATGTCGTTAGGATGTTGTTGTGGGTTATTAGGATGTCGTTATGGGGTATTAGGATGTTGTTGTGGGTTATTAGGATGTTGTTGTGGGGGTATTAGGATGTTGTTGTGGGGTATTAGGATGTCGTTATGGGGTATTAGGATGTCGTTGTGGGATATTAGGATGTCGTTAGGATGTTGTTGTGGGTTATTAGGATGTCGTTATGTGGTATTAGGATGTCGTTATGGGGTATTAGGATGTCGTTGTGGGGTATTAGGATGTTGTTATGGGGTATTAGGATGTTGTTGTGGGGTATTAGGATGTCGTTATGGGGTATTAGGATGTCATTGTGGGGTATTAGGATGTCGTTATGGGGTATTAGGATGTTGTTGTGGGGTATTAGGATTTTAGTTGTAAAATCTCAGAGGGTGTGTGTGTGTGTGTGTGTGTGTGTGTGTGTGTGTGTGTGTGTGTGTGTGTGTGTGTGTGTGTGTGTGTGTGTGTGTGTGTGTGTGATGATACAGCCCGCCAGGATGCTCTCGATTGTGCATCTGTAGAAGTTTGTGAGTGCTTTTGGTGACAAGCCGAATTTCTTCAGCCTCCTGAGGTTGAAGAGGCGCTGCTGCGCCTTCTTCACGATGCTGTCTGTGTGAGTGGACCAATTCAGTTTGTCTGTGATGTGTATGCCGAGGAACTTAAAACTTGCTACTCTCTCCACTACTGTTCCATCGATGTGGATAGCGGGGTGTTCCCTCTGCTGTTTCCTGAAGTCCACAATCATCTCCTTAGTTTTGTTGACGTTGAGTGCGAGTTTATTTTCCTGACACCACACTCCGAGGGCCCTCACCTCCTCCCTGTAGGCCGTCTCGTCGTTGTTGGTAATCAAGCCTACCACTGTTGTGTCGTCCGCAAACTTGATGATTGAGTTGGAGGCGTGCTTGGCCGCCCAGTCGTGGGTGAACAGGGAGTACAGGAGAGGGCTCAGAACACACCCTTGTGGGGCCCCAGTGTTGAGGATCAGCGGGGAGGAGATGTTGTTACCTACCCTCACCACCTGGGGGCGGCCCGTCAGGAAGTCCAGTACCCAGTTGCACAGGGCGGGGTCGAGACCCAGGGTCTCGAACTTGATGACGAGCTTGGAGGGTACTATGGTGTTGAATGCCGAGCTGTAGTCGATGAACAGCATTCTCACATAGGTATTCCTCTTGTCCAGATGGGTTAGGGCAGTGTGCAGTGTGGTTGAGATTGCATCGTCTGTGGACCTATTTGAGCGGTAAGCAAATTGGAGTGGGTCTAGAGTGTCAGGTAGGGTGGAGGTGATATGGTCCTTGACTAGTCTCTCAAAGCACTTCATGATGACGGAAGTGAGTGCTACGGGCGGTAGTCGTTTAGCTCAGTTACCTTAGCTTTCTTGGGAACAGGAACAATGGTGGCCCTCTTGAAGCATGTGGGAACAGCAGACTGGTATAGGGATTGATTGAATATGTCCGTAAACACACCAGCCAGCTGGTCTGCGCATGCTCTGAGGGCGCGGCTGGGGATGCCGTCTGGGCCTGCAGCCTTGCGAGGGTTAACACGTTTAAATGTTTTACTCACCTCGGCTGCAGTGAAGGAGAGACCGCATTTTTCCGTTGCAGGCAGTGTCAGTGGCACTGTATTGTCCTCAAAGCGGACAAAAAAGTTATTTAGTCTGCCTGGGAGCAAGACATCCTGGTCCGTGACTGGGCTGGATTTCTTCCTGTAGTCCGTAATTGACTGTAGACCCTGCCACATGCCTCTTGTGTCTGAGCCGTTGAATTGGGATTCTACTTTGTCTCTGTACTGACGCTTAGCTTGTTTGATAGCCTTACGGAGGGAATAGCTGCATTGTTTGTATTCAGTCATGTTACCAGACACCTTGCCCTGATTGAAAGCAGTGGTTCGCGCTTTCAGTTTCACGCGAATGCTGCCATCAATCCAAGGTTTCTGGTTAGGGAATGTTTTAATCGTTGCTATGGGAACGACATTTTCAACGCAAGTTCTAATGAACTCGCACACCGAATCAGCGTATTCGTCAATGTTGTTATTTGACGCAATACGAAACATGTCCCAGTCCACGTGGTGGAAGCAGTCTTGGAGTGTGGAGTCAGCTTGGTCGGACCAGCGTTGGACAGACCTCAGCGTGGGAGCTTCTTTTTAAACTTTTGTCTGTAGGCAGGTATCAGCAAAATGGAGTTGTGGTCAGCTTTTCCAAAAGGGGGACGGGGCAGGGCCTTATATGCATCGCGGAAGTTAGAGTAACAGTGATCCAAGGTTTTTCCGCCCCTGGTTGCGCAATCGATATGCTGATAAAATTTAGAGTCTTGTTTTCAGATTAGCCTTGTTAAAATCCCCAACAACAATGAGTGCAGCCTCCGGATAAATGGTTTCCCAGTTTGCAAAGAGTGAAATAAAGTTCTGCTCAGAGCCACCGATGTGTCTGCTTGGGGGGATATATACGGCTGTGATTATAATCGAAGAGAATTCTCTTGGTAGATAATGCGGTCTACATTTGATTGTGAGGAATTCTAAATCAGGTGAACAGAAGGATTTGAGTTCCTGTATGTTTCTTTCATCGCACCATGCCTCGTTAGCCATAAGGCATACACCCCCACCCCTCTTCTTACCAGAAGGTGTTTGTTTCTATCGTGCTGATCGTGGAAAACCAGTTGTGCACATACGGATAAGCGTCTCTCGAATGAGCCATGTTTCCGTGTTGAAGCACAAACGTTACAGTCTCTGATATCCATCTAGTGCTACCCTTGCTCGGATTTCATCAACCTTGTTGTCAAGAGACTTGACATTGGCAAGAAGAATGCTAGGAAGTGGGGCACGATGTGCCCGTCTCCGTAGTCTGACCAGAAGACCGCCACGTTTCCCTCTTTTTCGGAGTCGTTTTTTTGGGTCGCTGCATGCGATCCATTCCGTTCGTCCTGTTTGTAAGGCAGAACACAGGATCCATGTCGCGAAAAACATATTCTTGGTCGTACTGATGGTGAGTTGACGCTGATCTAATATTCAGTAGTTCTTCTCGACTGTATGTAATGAAACCTAAGATGACCTGGGGTACTAATGTAAGAAATAACACGTAAAAAAACAAAAAACTGCATAGTTTCCTAGGAACGGAGCGAGCGGCCATCTCTGTCGACGCGGTGTGTGTGTGTGTGTGTGTGTGTTATTTACACAGGACCTCGTCATTGAGAGACCTTGAACGGGGCTTAAACGAAACAGTTGTTCAATCAAATCTAGTTTCAACCACAATTCCTCTTAAAGCTTGATGAGAAGGAAACAAAGGAACAGCATAGACGCTTACACACTTGACTTGTCTGCCCATTGAAACCAACATACTGCATCAGATAACATCCATCTGATGCTATTTACTCCTCTGTGTGTGTGTCTGCGTGTGTGTGTGTGTGTGTGTGTGTGTGTGTGTGTGTGTGTGTGTGTTTGTGTGTTTGTGTGTACGTGTGTGTGTGTGTGTGTGTGTGTCTGCGTGTGTGTGTGTGTGTCTGCGTGTGTGTGTGTGTGTGTGTGTGTGTGTGTGTGTGTGTGTGTGTGTGTGTGTGTGTGATGGCTGTATAAAGTTCATGAAACTAAAGGTCAGGGGCATTAGCCATCGTTTAGAATGCCAGCGGTCGCTAGGGGAGGTTGCCAAGGGTGATTTCTGGGGTCCTAGCATCCGGATGGCCTGTGATTTATGAGATGACCTTGAGGCCTTAGCAACGGATGCTAATTATCACCATTGGAGAGAGAGAGAGAGGCAGAGAGAGAGGAAGAGAGAGAAGGATAGTGAGAGGCAGAGAGAGAGGGAGAGAGAGGCAGAGAGATAGGGAGAGAGAGGCAAAGAGAGAAGGATAGAGAGAGTCAGAGAGAGAGGAGAGAGAGAGAGGCAGAGAGAGAGGCAGAGAGAGAGGGAGAGAGAGAAGGATAGAGAGAGAGGCAGAGAGAGAGGGAGAGAGAAGAGAGAGAGGCAGAGAAAGAGGGAGAGAGAGAAGGAGAGAGAGGCAGAGAGAGAGGGAGAGAGAGAAGGAGAGAGAGCCAGGGAGAGAGGCAGAGAGAGAGAGAAGGATAGAGAGAGAGGGAGAGAGAGAGGAGAGAGAGAGGCAGAGAGAGAGGGGGAGAGAGAGAAGGAGAGAGAGAGGCAGAGAGAGAGGGAAAGAGAGAAGGAGAGGAGAGGCAGAGAGAGAGGGGGAGAGAGGAAGGAGAGAGAGAAGGAGAGAGAGAGGCAGAGAGAGAAGGATAGAGAGACAGAGAGAGAGAAAGAGAGAGAGAGAGAAGGATAGAGAGAGAGGGAGAGAGAGAGAAGGATAGAGTGAGAGGGAGAGATAGAGAGAGAGGAGAGTAGAGAGAGAGAGGAAGAGAGGAGAGAGAGAGGGAGAGATAGAAATAGAGGAGAGTAGAGAGAGAGGGAGAGGAGAGAGAGAGAGAGAGGGAGAGATAGAGAGAGGAGGGAGAGAGAGAGAGAGAGAGAGAGAGAGAGAGAGAGAGAGAGAGAGCAGAGAGAGCAGAGAGAGCAGAGAGAGAGCAGGGAGAGACAGGGAGAGAGCAGAGAGAGCAGAGAGAGAGAGAGAGAGACAGAGAGAGAGCAGAGAGAGCAGAGAGAGCAGAGAGAGCAGAGAGAGAGAGAGAGAGAGAGAGAGAGAGCAGGGGCATCACTCCAGATCCATGGTGAATCCGTTGTTTGAGCAGGTCCAGGTCCCCCAGTATGACGGGAGACGCTAAAACCTAAAATGGAGTGCTCCACACTGGGATTGAACCCACGGTCTACGGAGGGGAAGCTCACGGCTTAGACCAGGGGTTTTCACGGCTTAGACCAGGGGTTTTCACGGCTTAGACCAGGGGTTTTCACGGCTTAGACCAGGGGTTTTCACGGCTTCGACCAGGGGTTTTCACGGCTTAGACCAGGGGTTTTCACGGCTTCGACCAGGGGTTTTTCACGGCTTAGACCAGGGTTTTCACGGCTTCGACCAGGGGTTTTCATGGCTTCGACCAGGGGTTTTCACGGCTTAGACCAGGGGTTTCACGGCTTCGACCAGGGGTTTTCACGGCTTAGACCAGGGGTTTTCCAAACGTTTTACTGGTTTTTATCCCAAAATATTTTCAGCCGCTGGAGAGAAACTCCTACTAAAGAACATTTATACCTGAGAACCACCAATAGGTACCTGAGAACCACCAATAAGTACCTGAGAACCACCAATAGGTACCTGAGAACCACCAATAAGATCCTGAGAACCACCAATAGGTACCTGAGAACCACCAATAAGTACCTGAGAACCACCAATAGGTACCTGAGACCCACCAATAAGTACCTGAGAACCACCAATAGGTACCTGAGAACCACCAATAAGTACCTGAGAACCACCAATAAGTACCTGAGAACCACCAATAAGATCCTGAGAACCACCAATAAGTACCTGAGAACCACCAATAAGTACCTGAGAACCACCAATAGGTACCTGAGAACCACCAATAAGATCCTGAGAACCACCAATAAGTACCTGAGAACCACCAATAAGTACCTGAGAACCACCAATAAGATCCTGAGAACCACCAATAGGTACCTGAGAACCACCAATAAGATCCCGAGAACCACCAATAAGATACCTGAGAACCACCAATAAGTACCTGAGAACCACCAATAAGTACCTGAGAACCACCAATAGGTACCTGAGAACCACCAATAAGATACCTGAGAACCACCAATAGGTACCTGAGAACCACCAATAGGTACCTGAGAACCACCAATAGGTACCTGAGACCCACCAATAAGTACCTGAGAACCACCAATAAGATCCTGAGAACCACCAATAGGTACCTGAGAACCACCAATAAGTACCTGAGAACCACCAATAAGAACCTGAGAACCACCAATAAGATCCTGAGAACCACCAATAAGATCCTGAGAACCACCAATAAGATCCTGAGAACCACCAATAGGTACCTGAGAACCACCAATAAGATCCTGAGAACCACCAATAGGTACCTGAGAACCACCAATAAGTACCTGAGAACCACCAATAAGTACCTGAGAACCACCAATAGGTACCTGAGAACCACCAATAAGTACCTGAGAACCACCAATAGGTACCTGAGAACCACCAATAGGTACCTGAGAACCACCAATAGGTACCTGAGAACCACCAATAGGTACCTGAGAACCACCAATAGGTACCTGAGAACCACCAATAGGTACCTGAGAACCACCAATAGGTACCTGAGAACCACCAATAGGTACCTGAGAACCACCAATAGGTACCTGAGAACCACCAATAGGTACCTGAGAACCACCAATAGGTACCTGAGAACCACCAATAGGTACCTGAGAACCACCAATAGGTACCTGAGAACCACCAATAGGTACCTGAGAACCACCAATAGGTACCTGAGAACCACCAATAGGTACCTGAGAACCACCAATAGACCTGAGAACCCCAATAGGTACCTGAGAACCACCAATAAGGTACCTGAGAACCACCAATAGGTACCTGAGAACCACCAATAGGTACCTGAGAACCACCAATAGGTACCTGAGAACCACCAATAGGTACCTGAGAACCACCAATAGGTACCTGAGAACCACCA
>NW_027014120.1:0-14282 GCF_036934945.1 Oncorhynchus masou masou
ATGACAGTCCATTACATTAAATGGTGGAGTGGGACCATCTATATTGAAAGTAAATGGGCGAAGCGTGTGCTCCCGATGGTTTACACTAGGTAGACTCTCCCGATGGTTTAGACTAGGTGAACTCACGATGGTTTAGACTAGGTGAACTCTCACGATGGTTTAGACTAGGTGAACTCTCGATGGTTTAGACTGAGTGAACTCTCCCGATGGTTTAGACTAAGGTGAACTCTCCACGATGGTTTAGACTAGGTGAACTCTCGATGGTTTAGACTAGGTGAACTCTCCCGATGGTTTAGACTAGGGTGAACTTTCATGGTTTAGACTAGGTGGAACTCTCGATGGTTTAGACTAGGTGAACTCTCCCGATGGTTTAGACTAGGTGAACTCTCCCGATGGTTTAGACTAGGTGAACTCTCCCTGATGGTTTTAGACTAGGTGAACTCTCTCCTGATGGTTTAGACTAGGTGAACTCTCCCGATGGTTTAGACTAGGTGAACTCTCCCGATGGTTTAGACTAGGTGAACTCTCCTGATGGTTTAGACTAGGTGAACTCTCCCGATGGTTTAGACTAGGTGAACTCTCCCGATGGTTTAGACTAGGTGAACTCTCCCGATGGTTTAGACTAGGTGAACTCTCCCTTGGATGGTTTAGACTAGGATGTTTAACTCTCCCGATGGTTTAGACTAGGTGAACTCTCTGATGGTTTAGACTAGGTGAACTCTCCTGGATGGTTTAGACTAGGTGAACTCTCCCGATGGTTTAGACTAGGTGAACTCTCCCGATGGTTTAGACTAGGTGAACTCTCCCGATGGTTTAAACTAGGTGAACTCTCTGATGGTTTAGACTAGGTGAACTCTCGATGGTTTAGACTAGGTGAACTCTCGATGGTTTAAAGAGAAAAATGCACTACCACATCTTTCCGCTTACTCCATACTCAATGTCGGGTGTTTCTGAAGACAGGGAGAGTCCAGGTCAGAATGGGGGGAATAATATACAGTAAGCTTCTCTGTGTGCACACATCTGCATGTATTGTGTGAGTCTGTCAGTTCTTACCTGTGCAGTTGTGTGCACCAGTGTCTCTGTGTTTAACTGTACAGGTGTGGACATGTCTCTGTGTTTTAACTGTACAGATTGTGTAGATCAGTGTCTCTGTGTTTAACTGTACAGGTGTGGACACCAGTGTCTCTGTGTTTAACTGTACAGGTGTGGACACCAGTGTCTCTGTGTTTAACTGTACAGGTGTGGACATGTCTCTGTGTTTAACTTGATAAGGTGTGGACATGTCTCTGTGTTTAACTGAACAGGTGTGGACATGTCTCTGTGTTTAACTGTACAGGTGTGTAGATCAGTGTCTCTGTGTTAACTGAACAGGTGTGGACATGTCTCTGTGTTTAACTGAACATGTGTGGGTGCATATCTCTGTGTTTAACTGTACAGGTGTGGGCATGTCTCTGTGTTTAACTGAACAGGTGTGGACATGTCTCTGTGTTTAACTGCAGGTGTGTGGACATGTCTCTGTGTTTAACTGTACAGGTGTGGACATGTCTCTGTGTTTAACTGTACAGGTGTGGACATGTCTCTGTGTTTAACTGTACAGGTGTGGACATGTCTCTGTGTTTTAACTGTACAGGTGTGGACATGTCTCTGTGTTTAACTGTACAGGTGTAGATCAGTGTCTCTGTGTTTAACTGTACAGGTGTGGACATGTCTCTGTGTTTAACTGTACAGGTGTGGACATGCCTCTGTGTTTAACTGTACAGGTGTGGACATGTCTCTGTGTTTAACTGTACAGGTGTGGACATGTCTCTGTGTTTAACTGTACAGGTGTGTAGATCAGTGTCACTGTGTTTAACTGTACAGGTGTGGACATGTTCTCTGTGTTTAACTGAACATGTGTGGACATGTCTCTGTTTTAACTGTACAGGTGTGGACATGTCTCTGTGTTAACTGAACAGGTGTGGACATGTCTCTGTGTTTAACTGAACATGTGTGGACATGTCTCTGTGTTTAACTGTACAGGTGTGGACATGTCTCTGTGTTTAACTGTACAGGTGTGGACATGTCTCTGTGTTTAACTGTACAGGTGTGTAGATCAGTGTCTCTGTGTTTAACTGTACAGGTGTGTAGATCAGTGTCACTGTGTTTAACTGTACAGGTGTGGACATGTCTCTGTGTTTAACTGTACAGGTGTGGACATGTCTCTGTGTTTAACTGTACAGGTGTGGACATGTCTCTGTGTTTAACTGAACAGGTGTGGACATGTCTCTGTGTTTAACTGTACAGGTGTGGACATGTCTCTGTGTTTAATGTCTCTGTGTTTAACTGTACAGGTGTGGACATGTCTCTGTGTTTAACTGTACAGGTGTGGACATGTCTCTGTGTTTAACTGTACAGGTGTGGACATGTCTCTGTGTTTAACTGTACAGGTGTGGACATGTCTCTGTGTTTAACTGTACAGGTGTGGACATGTCTCTGTGTTTAACTGTACAGGTGTGGACATGTCTCTGTGTTTAACTGTACAGGTGTGGACATGTCTCTGTGTTTAACTGTACTGTACAGGTGGCAGGTGTGGACATGTCTCTGTGTTTAACTGTACAGGTGTGGACATGTCTCTGTGTTTAACTGTACAGGTGTGGACATGTCTCTGTGTTTAACTGTATTAAGGTGGGACATGTCTCTGTGTTTAACTGTACAGGTGTGACATGTCTCTGTGTTTAACTGTACAGGTGTGGACATGTCTCTGTGTTTAACTGTACAGGTGTGGACATGTCTCTGTGTTTAACTGTACAGGTGTGGACATGTCTCTGTGTTTAACTGTACAGGTGTGGACATGTCTCTCAAGCTGAACTGTACAGGTGTGGACATGTCTCTGTGTTTAACTGTACAGGTGTGGACATGTCTCCTTGTGTTAACTGAACAGGTGTGGACATGTCTCTGTGTTTAACTGAACATGTGTGGACATGTCTCTGTGTTTAACTGTACAGGTGGGACATGTCTCTGTGTTTAACTGTACAGTGGAGCATGCCCTGTGTTTAACTGTACAGGTGTGGACATGTCTCTGTGTTTAACTGTACAGGTGTGGACATGTCTCTGTGTTTAACTGTACAGGTGTGGACATGTCTCTGTGTTTAACTGTACAGGTCTGGACATGTCTCTGTGTTTAACTGTACAGGTCTGGACATGTCTCTGTGTTTAACTGTACAGGTGTGGACATGTCTCTGTGTTAACTGTACAGGTGTGGACATGTCTCTGTGTTAACTGTACAGGTGTGGACATGTCTCTGTGTTAACTGAACAGGTGTGGACATGTCTCTGTGTTTAACTGAACATGTGTGGACATGTCTCTGTGTTTAACTGTACAGGTGTGGACATGTCTCTGTGTTTAACTGTACAGGTGTGGACATGTCTCTGTGTTTAACTGTACAGGTGTGGACATGTCTCTGTGTTTAACTGTACAGGTGTGGACATGTCTCTGTGTTTAACTGTACAGGTGTGGACATGTCTCTGTGTTTAACTGTACAGGTGTGGACATGTCTCTGTGTTTAACTGTACAGGTGTGGACATGTCTCTGTGTTTAACTGTACAGGTGTGGACATGTCTCTGTGTTTAACTGTACAGGTGTGGACATGTCTCTGTGTTTAACTGTACAGGTGTGTAGATCAGTGTCTCTGTGTTTAACTGTACAGGTGTGTAGATCAGTGTCACTGTGTTTAACTGTACAGGTGTGGACATGTCTCTGTGTTTAACTGTACAGGTGTGGACATGTCTCTGTGTTTAACTGTACAGGTGTGGACATGTCTCTGTGTTTAACTGAACAGGTGTGGACATGTCTCTGTGTTTAACTGTACAGGTGTGGACATGTCTCTGTGTTTAACTGTACAGGTGTGGACATGTCTCTGTGTTTAACTGTACAGGTGTGGACATGTCTCTGTGTTTAACTGTACAGGTGTGGACATGTCTCTGTGTTTAACTGTACAGGTGTGGACATGTCTCTGTGTTTAACTGTACAGGTGTGGACATGTCTCTGTGTTTAACTGTACAGGTGTGGACATGTCTCTGTGTTTAACTGTACAGGTGTGGACATGTCTCTGTGTTTAACTGTACAGGTGTGTAGATCAGTGTCTCTGTGTTTAACTGAACATGTGTGGACATGTCTCTGTGTTTAACTGTACAGGTGTGGACATGTCTCTGTGTTTAACTGTACAGGTGTGTAGATCAGTGTCTCTGTGTTTAACTGAACATGTGTGGACATGTCTCTGTGTTTAACTGTACAGGTGTGGACATGTCTCTGTGTTTAACTGTACAGGTGTGGACATGTCTCTGTGTTTAACTGTACAGGTGTGGACATGTCTCTGTGTTTAACTGTACAGGTGTGTAGATCAGTGTCTCTGTGTTTAACTGTACAGGTGTGTAGATCAGTGTCACTGTGTTTAACTGTACAGGTGTGGACATGTCTCTGTGTTTAACTGTACAGGTGTGGACATGTCTCTGTGTTTAACTGTACAGGTGTGGACATGTCTCTGTGTTTAACTGAACAGGTGTGGACATGTCTCTGTGTTTAACTGTACAGGTGTGGACATGTCTCTGTGTTTAACTGTACAGGTGTGGACATGTCTCTGTGTTTAACTGTACAGGTGTGGACATGTCTCTGTGTTTAACTGTACAGGTGTGGACATGTCTCTGTGTTTAACTGTACAGGTGTGGACATGTCTCTGTGTTTAACTGTACAGGTGTGGACATGTCTCTGTGTTTAACTGTACAGGTGTGGACATGTCTCTGTGTTTAACTGTACAGGTGTGGACATGTCTCTGTGTTTAACTGTACAGGTGTGGACATGTCTCTGTGTTTAACTGTACAGGTGTGGACATGTCTCTGTGTTTAACTGTACAGGTGTGTAGATCAGTGTCTCTGTGTTTAACTGTACAGGTGTGTAGATCAGTGTCTCTGTGTTTAACTGTACAGGTGTGGACATGTCTCTGTGTTTAACTGTACAGGTGTGGACATGTCTCTGTGTTTAACTGTACAGGTGTGGACATGTCTCTGTGTTTAACTGAACAGGTGTGGACATGTCTCTGTGTTTAACTGTACAGGTGTGGACATGTCTCTGTGTTTAACTGTACAGGTGTGGACATGTCTCTGTGTTTAACTGTACAGGTGTGGACATGTCTCTGTGTTTAACTGTACAGGTGTGGACATGTCTCTGTGTTTAACTGTACAGGTGTGTAGATCAGTGTCACTGTGTTTAACTGTACAGGTGTGGACATGTCTCTGTGTTTAACTGTACAGGTGTGGACATGTCTCTGTGTTTAACTGTACAGGTGTGGACATGTCTCTGTGTTTAACTGAACAGGTGTGGACATGTCTCTGTGTTTAACTGTACAGGTGTGGACATGTCTCTGTGTTTAACTGAACATGTGTGGACATGTCTCTGTGTTTAACTGTACAGGTGTGGACATGTCTCTGTGTTTAACTGTACAGGTGTGGACATGTCTCTGTGTTTAACTGTACAGGTGTGGACATGTCTCTGTGTTTAACTGTACAGGTGTGTAGATCAGTGTCTCTGTGTTTAACTGTACAGGTGTGGACATGTCTCTGTGTTTAACTGTACAGGTGTGGACATGTCTCTGTGTTTAACTGAACAGGTGTGGACATGTCTCTGTGTTTAACTGTACAGGTGTGGACATGTCTCTGTGTTTAACTGTACAGGTGTGGACATGTCTCTGTGTTTAACTGTACAGGTGTGGAAATGTGTCTGTGTTTAACTGTACAGGTGTGGACATGTCTCTGTGTTTAACTGTACAGGTGTGGACATGTCTCTGTGTTTAACTGTACAGGTGTGGACATGTCTCTGTGTTTAACTGTACAGGTGTGGACATGTCTCTGTGTTTAACTGTACAGGTGTGGACATGTCTCTGTGTTTAACTGTACAGGTGTGGACATGTCTCTGTGTTTAACTGTACAGGTGTGTAGATCAGTGTCACTGTGTTTAACTGTACAGGTGTGGACATGTCTCTGTGTTTAACTGTACAGGTGTGGACATGTCTCTGTGTTTAACTGTACAGGTGTGGACATGTCTCTGTGTTTAACTGTACAGGTGTGGACATGTCTCTGTGTTTAACTGTACAGGTGTGTAGATCAGTGTCACTGTGTTTAACTGTACAGGTGTGGACATGTCTCTGTGTTTAACTGTACAGGTGTGGACATGTCTCTGTGTTTAACTGTACAGGTGTGTAGATCAGTGTCTCTGTGTTTAACTGTACAGGTGTGTAGATCAGTGTCACTGTGTTTAACTGTACAGGTGTGGACATGTCTCTGTGTTTAACTGTACAGGTGTGGACATGTCTCTGTGTTTAACTGTACAGGTGTGTAGATCAGTGTCTCTGTGTTTAACTGTACAGGTGTGTAGATCAGTGTCACTGTGTTTAACTGTACAGGTGTGGACATGTCTCTGTGTTTAACTGTACAGGTGTGGACATGTCTCTGTGTTTAACTGTACAGGTGTGGACATGTCTCTGTGTTTAACTGTACAGGTGTGGACATGTCTCTGTGTTTAACTGTACAGGTGTGGACATGTCTCTGTGTTTAACTGAACAGGTGTGGACATGTCTCTGTGTTTAACTGTACAGGTGTGGACATGTCTCTGTGTTTAACTGTACAGGTGTGGACATGTCTCTGTGTTTAACTGTACAGGTGTGGACATGTCTCTGTGTTTAACTGTACAGGTGTGGACATGTCTCTGTGTTTAACTGTACAGGTGTGGACATGTCTCTGTGTTTAACTGTACAGGTGTGGACATGTCTCTGTGTTTAACTGTACAGGTGTGGACATGTCTCTGTGTTTAACTGTACAGGTGTGGACATGTCTCTGTGTTTAACTGTACAGGTGTGGACATGTCTCTGTGTTTAACTGTACAGGTGTGGACATGTCTCTGTGTTTAACTGTACAGGTGTGGACATGTCTCTGTGTTTAACTGTACAGGTGTGGACATGTCTCTGTGTTTAACTGTACAGGTGTGGACATGTCTCTGTGTTTAACTGTACAGGTGTGTAGATCAGTGTCTCTGTGTTTAACTGTACAGGTGTGTAGATCAGTGTCACTGTGTTTAACTGTACAGGTGTGGACATGTCTCTGTGTTTAACTGTACAGGTGTGGACATGTCTCTGTGTTTAACTGTACAGGTGTGGACATGTCTCTGTGTTTAACTGAACAGGTGTGGACATGTCTCTGTGTTTAACTGTACAGGTGTGGACATGTCTCTGTGTTTAACTGTACAGGTGTGGACATGTCTCTGTGTTTAACTGTACAGGTGTGGACATGTCTCTGTGTTTAACTGTACAGGTGTGGACATGTCTCTGTGTTTAACTGTACAGGTGTGGACATGTCTCTGTGTTTAACTGTACAGGTGTGTAGATCAGTGTCTCTGTGTTTAACTGAACATGTGTGGACATGTCTCTGTGTTTAACTGTACAGGTGTGGACATGTCTCTGTGTTTAACTGTACAGGTGTGGACATGTCTCTGTGTTTAACTGTACAGGTGTGGACATGTCTCTGTGTTTAACTGTACAGGTGTGGACATGTCTCTGTGTTTAACTGTACAGGTGTGGACATGTCTCTGTGTTTAACTGTACAGGTGTGGACATGTCTCTGTGTTTAACTGTACAGGTGTGGACATGTCTCTGTGTTTAACTGTACAGGTGTGGACATGTCTCTGTGTTTAACTGTACAGGTGTGGACATGTCTCTGTGTTTAACTGTACAGGTGTGGACATGTCTCTGTGTTTAACTGTACAGGTGTGGACATGTCTCTGTGTTTAACTGTACAGGTGTGTAGATCAGTGTCTCTGTGTTTAACTGTACAGGTGTGTAGATCAGTGTCACTGTGTTTAACTGTACAGGTGTGGACATGTCTCTGTGTTTAACTGTACAGGTGTGGACATGTCTCTGTGTTTAACTGTACAGGTGTGGACATGTCTCTGTGTTTAACTGAACAGGTGTGGACATGTCTCTGTGTTTAACTGTACAGGTGTGGACATGTCTCTGTGTTTAACTGAACATGTGTGGACATGTCTCTGTGTTTAACTGTACAGGTGTGGACATGTCTCTGTGTTTAACTGTACAGGTGTGGACATGTCTCTGTGTTTAACTGTACAGGTGTGTAGATCAGTGTCTCTGTGTTTAACTGTACATGTGTGTAGATCAGTGTCACTGTGTTTAACTGTACAGGTGTGGACATGTCTCTGTGTTTAACTGTACAGGTGTGGACATGTCTCTGTGTTTAACTGTACAGGTGTGGACATGTCTCTGTGTTTAACTGTACAGGTGTGGACATGTCTCTGTGTTTAACTGTACAGGTGTGGACATGTCTCTGTGTTTAACTGTACAGGTGTGGACATGTCTCTGTGTTTAACTGTACATGTGTGGACATGTCTCTGTGTTTAACTGTACAGGTGTGGACATGTCTCTGTGTTTAACTGTACAGGTGTGGACATGTCTCTGTGTTTAACTGTACAGGTCTGGACATGTCTCTGTGTTTAACTGTACAGGTGTGGACATGTCTCTGTGTTTAACTGTTCTAATATTGATTACATAGTTTCCCCCCTCATCAATCTACACATAATACCCCACAAAAACAGGTTTTTGGTCATTTATAAAAAATAAAAAATGGAAATATCACATTTACATAAGTATTCAGACCCTTTTCAGTACTTTGTTGAAACACCTTTGGCAGCATTTACAGGCTAGAGTCTTCTTGGGTAGGACACTACAAGCTTGGCACACCTGTATTTTGGGAGTTTCTCCCATTCTTCTCTGCAGAGCTCTGTCAGGTTGGAAGGGGAGCGTTACTATACAGCTATTTTCAGGTCTCTCCAGAGATGTTCCATCGGGTTCAAGTCTGGGATCTGGCTGGGACACTTTTTTACATTTTTTATTTTTTATTTTACCCCGTTTCCTCCCCAATTTCGTGGTATCCAATTGCTACTATCTTGTCTCATTGCTACAACTCCCGTACGGGCTCGGGAGAGACGAAGGTTGAAAGTCATGCGTCCTCCGAAACACAACCCAACCAAGCCGCACTGCTTCTTAACACAGCGTCATCCAACCCGGAAGCCCGCCGCACCAATGTGTCGGAGGAAACACTGGCAACCTTGGTTGGCGCGCACTGCGCCCGGCCCGCCACAGGAGTCGCTGGTGCGCGATGAGACAAGGACATCCCTACCGGCCAACCCCTCCCTAACCCGGATGACGCTAGGCCAATTGTGCGTCGCTCCACGGACCTCCCGGTTGCGGCCGGTTACGGCAGAGCCTGGGCGCGAACCCAGAGTCTCTGATGGCACAGCTGGCGCTGCAGTACATCACCCTTAACCACTGCGCCACCCGGGAGGCCCTTGGCTGGGCCACTTAAGGACATTCAGAGACTTGTCCCGAAGCCACTCCTGCATTGTCTTGGCTATGTGCTTTGGGTTGTTGTCCTGTTGGAAGGTGAACCTTCGCCCAAGTCTGAGCTCTCTGGAGCAGGTTTCATTCAAGGATCTCTCTATACTTTGGTCCGTTCATCTTTGCCTCGTTCCTGACTAGTCTCCCAGTCCCTGCCGCTGAAAAACATCTCTACAGCATGTTACTGCAACCACTATGCTTCACCGTAGGGATGGTGCCAGGTTTCCTCCAGATGTGATGCTTGGCATTCAGGCCAAAGAGTTCAATCTTGATTTCATCAGACCAGAGAATCTTGTTTCTCATGGTCAGAGTCCTTTAGGTGCCTTTTGGGAAATTCCAAGCGGGCTGTCATGTGCTTTTTACTGAGGAGTGGCTTCTGTCTGGCCACTCTACCATAAAGGCCTGATTTGTTGAGCTCTGCAGAGATGGTTGTCATTCTGGAAGGTTCTCCCATATCCACAGAGGAACACTAGAGCCAGAGTGACCATCAGGTTCTTGGTCACGTCCCTGACCAAGGTCCTTCTTCCCTGATAGGTCAGTTTGGCCAGGCGGCCAGCTCTAGGAGGAGTCTTGGTGGTTCCAAACTTCTTCCATTTAAGAATGATGGAGACCACTGATTTTAATGAAACATATATTTTTTATATATATAATTATTAGTATGGTTTGATTAAAGTCAAAGCTCCCTACCATCATATCTAAATCAATATGACATCGATGTTGAAGAAACTTTGCAAATCAACTTGATTGGAGGCCTCTCGTCATGAGTCGTCATGCCATTACTGAGAACCCCATTCCGGATTAACATTAGGGGAAACATTAGGGTCATTAACATTAGGGGAAACATTAGGGTCATTAACATTAGGGGAAACATTAGGGTCATTAACATTAGGGGAAAAAAGGACTATTTATTTCCCTGACCTAGCCCACTATCTAGGCATGGAATAAGAACGAGCCTACAGCATCCATAAACTGACCATCAGACTTGCCACCTTTCAGACTGAATAAGGTTGTATGAGCAACAGCTTTGATTACATTTATATTTTAAGAACCAATGATGTGCTACCTTGTTGTAGCATTTCTGACAATGCTAACATATTTTTTAACTCAGAGTTTATACACCAGGCTAGTAAGATGGTGCTGACAGATATGGCAGCTCTGCTTCTACGTATGTGTTCACTTGTGAAGGTACCTGTGTGTGTGTTTACCTGGCTGGGCGGGATGGCTCCCCCTTGCAGCAGGGCTAGCAGACAGCAGAGAGCTGAGGTACGGATAGCTGCAGCAGTACGACCTGCCTTCCACACCAGGTTAGGTAGCAACAACTCCAACAGAAACACATCCAGGTGCTCACAGAACCTCCTAGAGAGAGAGAGAGAGTTCAACCACCTAAAAGGAAGTGATTCCCAAACCTTCCATAACAAAGCCATCACCCACAGAGAAATGAACCTGGAGAAGAGTCCCCTAAGCAAGCTGGTCCTGGGGCTCTAATCACAAACACACTCCACAGAGCCCCAGGACAGCAACACAATTAGACGCAACCAAATCATGAGAAAATGACTTGACACATTGGAAAGAATTTACAAAAAAACAGTGTATACTATAATGCTATTTGGCCCTAAACAGACGTGGCAGAATACCTGACCACTGTGACTGACCCAAACTTAAGGACAGGTTTCACTATGTACAGACTCAGTGAGCATAGCCTTGCTATTGAGAAAGCCTGTCTTCTCTTGAGAGCCATGTCAGCCTATGTGCACACTGCCCACAAAGTGAGGTGGAAACTGAGCTGCACTTCCTAACCTCCTGCCAAATGTATGACCATATTAGAGACACATATTTCCCTCAGATTACACAAATCCACAAAGAATTCGAAAAACAAACCCAATTTTGATAAACTCCCATATCTACTGGGTGAAATACCAGCATGTGCCATCACAGCAGCAAGATTTGTGACCTGTTGCCACAAGAAAAGGGAAAATAAATCAACATAAATATAGGTTTTATTTACAATGGTGTTTGTTCTTAACTGGTGAGAAGCACCATTGTAAATACAACCCATATTTATGTTAATTTATTTTCCCTTTTGTACATGAACTATTTGCACATCATTACAACACTGTATATAGACATAATGACATTTGAAATGTGAGAGATGGGAAGAGAGAGTGGCGTGGGGGAGGGGAATAGAGCGAGCGAGAGAGAGAGATGGGAGCATTAAATAAATCGGTCAGTTGTTCAAATGGACTGATTCCTACATTACTACACGTCTTGGATAGAAGTAGATGTTCTGAAGCCGTCTCTCCTCCCCACACAACAAAGTACTTCTCCAATGATTCACTAAGAAATACCCAAGAAAATCTGCTCTCCAGTACCGGGCTATTCAACTCTGACCCTACGAGGTCCAGAGCCTGCTGGTTCTCTGTTCTACCTGATCATTAATTACACTCACCTGGTGTCCCGGGTCTAAATCTGTCTCTGGTTAGAGGGGAACAATGAAAACACAGTGGAACTGGCATCCAGGTCTAAATCTGTCTCTGGTTAGAGGGGAACAATGAAAACACAGTGGAACTGGCATTTTGGCCCAGAGATGAGTTTGAAGGCTCTAGTAGAGTGACACTCTAGTTCCCACATTCACCAGAAATTCTCTAATGATAAGGACAAATACATTATTTTTTTCTGAAAATAAAGAAATGGTCTAGTCCCCAGTCTATTATCGAATAATTCACTATGAAATTCCTAAAAACTTTGCAGAAAAGTCTAGGAATACCTAATATAATCTAACGATATGGTGATGAATGATACAGTCAGTGGACAAATAGGCAACATCATCAGAGTCAGGATGAGCAGACTGGGAAGTAACCTCCTTGTCCTATGACGTGTCGCGATGTGAAAACACTTGATGAGAATACACACAGTAATATAGAGCTACCAGGCAGCTACTGGAGATTACTGAGCGCTACACAATGACAAACCACTGACACACAGCTGTATCTACGGCCATGTTTCCCACAGCCAGCCGGTCTGTGGATACTAAGACTAGAGGTGCAGAAAGAGAGGGAACAGGGGATGAAGAGAAGCTCAATGACAAACCACTGACACACAGCTGTATCTACGGCCATGTTTCCCACAGCCAGCCGGTCTGTGGATACTAAGACTAGAGGTGCAGAAAGAGAGGGAACAGGGGATGAAGAGAAGCTCAATGACAAACCACTGACACACAGCTGTATCTACGGCCATGTTTCCCACAGCCAGCCGGTCTGTGGATACTAAGACTAGAGGTGCAGAAAGAGAGGGAACAGGGGATGAAGAGAAGCTCAATGACAAACCACTGACACACAGCTGTATCTACGGCCATGTTTCCCACAGCCAGCCGGTCTGTGGATACTAAGACTAGAGGTGCAGAAAGAGAGGGAACAGGGGATGAAGAGAAGCTCAGTGACAAACCACTGACACACAGCTGTATCTACGGCCATGTTTCCCACAGCCAGCCGGTCTGTGGATACTAAGACTAGAGGTGCAGAAAGAGAGGGAACAGGGGATGAAGAGAAGCTCAATGACAAACCACTGACACACAGCTGTATCTACGGCCATGTTTCCCACAGCCAGCCGGTCTGTGGATACTAAGACTAGAGGTGCAGAAAGAGAGGGAACAGGGGATGAAGAGAAGCTCAGTGACAAACCACTGACACACAGCTGTATCTACGGCCATGTTTCCCACAGCCAGCCGGTCTGTGGATACTAAGACTAGAGGTGCAGAAAGAGAGGGAACAGGGGATGAAGAGAAGCTCAGTGACAAACCACTGACACACAGCTGTATCTACGGCCATGTTTCCCACAGCCAGCCGGTCTGTGGATACTAAGACTAGAGGTGCAGAAAGAGAGGGAACAGGGGATGAAGAGAAGCTCAATGACAAACCACTGACACACAGCTGTATCTACGGCCATGTTTCCCACAGCCAGCCGGTCTGTGGATACTAAGACTAGAGGTGCAGAAAGAGAGGGAACAGGGGATGAAGAGAAGCTCAGTGACAAACCACTGACACACAGCTGTATCTACGGCCATGTTTCCCACAGCCAGCCGGTCTGTGGATACTAAGACTAGAGGTGCAGAAAGAGAGGGAACAGGGGATGAAGAGAAGCTCAATGACAAACCACTGACACACAGCTGTATCTACGGCCATGTTTCCCACAGCCAGCCGGTCTGTGGATACTAAGACTAGAGGTGCAGAAAGAGAGGGAACAGGGGATGAAGAGAAGCTCAGTGACAAACCACTGACACACAGCTGTATCTACGGCCATGTTTCCCACAGCCAGCCGGTCTGTGGATACTAAGACTAGAGGTGCAGAAAGAGAGGGAACAGGGGATGAAGAGAAGCTCAGTGACAAACCACTGACACACAGCTGTATCTACGGCCATGTTTCCCACAGCCAGCCGGTCTGTGGATACTAAGACTAGAGGTGCAGAAAGAGAGGGAACAGGGGATGAAGAGAAGCTCAATGACAAACCACTGACACACAGCTGTATCTACGGCCATGTTTCCCACAGCCAGCCGGTCTGTGGATACTAAGACTAGAGGTGCAGAAAGAGAGGGAACAGGGGATGAAGAGAAGCTCAGTGACAAACCACTGACACACAGCTGTATCTACGGCCATGTTTCCCACAGCCAGCCGGTCTGTGGATACTAAGACTAGAGGTGCAGAAAGAGAGGGAACAGGGGATGAAGAGAAGCTCAGTGACAAACCACTGACACACAGCTGTATCTACGGCCATGTTTCCCACAGCCAGCCGGTCTGTGGATACTAAGACTAGAGGTGCAGAAAGAGAGGGAACAGGGGATGAAGAGAAGCTCAG
>NW_027014121.1:0-14282 GCF_036934945.1 Oncorhynchus masou masou
GGTAGAACAGAGGGTCTTAACGTGGGGGTCTTACCATGGTAGAACAGAGGGCCTTAACGTGGTAGAACAGAGGGCCTTACCGTGGTAGAACCTTAACGTGGGGGTCTTACCGTGGTAGAACAGAGGGCCTTAACGTGGGGGGTCTTAGGGTCTTAACGTGGGGTAGAACAGGGCCTTAACGTGGGGGTCTTACCATGGTTAACGTGGGGGTCTTACCGTGGCAGAACAGAGGGTCTTAACGTGCAGAACAGAGGGTCTTACCGTGGTAGAACAGAGGGTCTTACCGTGGGGTCTTAGAACAGAGGGCCTTAACGTGGTCTTAGAACAGAGGGCCTTAACAGAGGGTAACGTGGCCGGAGACAGAGGGCCTTAACGCGGGGGTCTTACCGTGGTAGAACAGAGGGTCTTAACGCGGGGGTCTTACCGTGGTAGAACAGAGGGCCTTAACGTGGCAGAACAGAGGGCCTTAACGTGGGGGTCTTACCGTGGTAGAACAGAGGGCCTTAACGTGGGGGTCTTACCGTGGTAGAACAGAGGGCCTTAACGTGGGGGTCTTAACGTGGCAGAACAGAGGGCCTTAACGTGGGGGTCTTACCGTGGTAGAACAGAGGGTCTTCTCGTGGGGGTCTTACCGTGGTAGAACAGAGGGCCTTAACGTGGTAGAACAGAGGGCCTTACCGTGGTAGAACAGAGGGCCTTAACGTGGGGGTCTTAACATGGCAGAACAGAGGGTCTTAACGTGGGGGTCTTACCATGGTAGAACAGAGGGCCTTAACGTGGGGGTCTTGGGTAGAACAGAACAACGTAGAACAGAGGGTCTTAACGTGGGGGTCTTACCATGGTAGAACAGGGTCTAACGTGGGGGTCTTACCGTAGAACAGAGGAGGTAGAACATAGGGCCTTAACGTGGGGGTCTTACCGTGGTAGAACAGAGGGTCTTAACGTGGCAGAACAGAGGGTCTTACCGTGGTAGAACAGAGGGTCTTACCGTGGTAGAACAGAGGGCCTTAACGTGGTAGAACAGAGGGCCTTAACGTGGTAGAACAGAGGGCCTTAACGCGGGGGTCTTACCGTGGTAGAACAGAGGGTCTTAACGCGGGGGTCTTACCGTGGTAGAACAGAGGGCCTTAACGTGGCAGAACAGAGGGCCTTAACGTGGGGGCCTTACCGTGGTAGAACAGAGGGCCTTAACGTGGGGGTCTTACCGTGGTAGAACAGAGGGCCTTAACGTGGGGGTCTTAACGTGGCAGAACAGAGGGCCTTAACGTGGGGGTCTTACCGTGGTAGAACAGAGGGTCTTAACGTGGGGGTCTTACCGTGGTAGAACAGAGGGCCTTAACGTGGTAGAACAGAGGGCCTTACCGTGGTAGAACAGAGGGCCTTAACGTGGGGGTCTTACCGTGGTAGAACAGAGGGTCTTAACGTGGGGGTCTTACCGTGGTAGAACAGAGGGCCTTAACGTGGGGGTCTTACCATGGTAGAACAGAGGGCCTTAACGTGGGGGTCTTACCGTGGTAGAACAGAGGGTCTTACCGTGGTAGAACAGAGGGCCTTAACGTGGGGGTCTTACCGTGGTAGAACAGAGGGCCTTAACGTGGGGGTCTTACCGTGGTAGAACAGAGGGCCTTAACGTGGGGGTCTTACCGTGGTAGAACAGAGGGCCTTAACGTGGACAGAGCCGGCTTCCCAAATGGCACCCTATTCCCTATATAGTGCACTACTTTTGACCAGGGGGGAATAGGGTGCCATTTGGGACACAGTCAGAGTAACAAAGACTGTAGCCAAACTCCCACTGTGAGTGAGTGATCTGGCAGTTTACCGCTGTGGGTGAATCCCACCCTACTCCTCCATAGTGCACAGTGGAAAGTAGTGCACTGCAGGTAGTAGGGAGCCATTTGAGTGTAACCCGTGAGTGGAAGTATTCTTCCTACCGTAAGACCTTCCTACGTGGGCTGATCTGACTTCAATAGGAACACGGATAAAGAGATGTATTTCCTGCCTTCCATCCTCTGTTGTAGCATTATTAGACCGTGGGGAGAGCTACTGTACCATCGTTGATCTGTGTGATTGTCTGGAAGACACGTGGACAAGCTGAAAACATTTGAGTGGGTTGTACCATAAGTCTACTGTTTCTCCTTGGTTACGCTGTTGTTCCCCCTACAAAAATCATTTTTTATAGGATTGCTGTGAGATTATGGTAGGCAGCATTACTGTACGGATATTTAAATACATTTAATAATACAAATATTTATGTAATAATAATATACATTTCAACAATAGTAATGATGATTCATAGTTTTTTCTTAGTAGTTTAAGTAAACATACTAAGTGAATTAGATGAATACACGTTGAGTGTGTTATCAAACCGTAACAGCTGGTTTGGAAATCCACATAAAAACAGACTAAAAACAGTTAAAAAAACTGAAATGATGTTGAATGGGAAACATTTTAGCTTGTATGTATCAATGACGCAGATGAAGGGATGGAACAACCACATTCCCCGACGAGAGGCTCTGTGGAAAAACAATCCTCTTCAGAGAGAATAATGAGGATGGGTTTGTGTGCCCTGAAATCAGAGAGGACCCCTGAACGACAGCTGGAGAGGCTCCTCTTTACTCTCTTCCTCTCTTCCTCCCCTCTTCCTCCCCTCCTCTCTGCCTCCCCTCCTCTCTGCCTCCTACGGTTCATTGTGCTGCTCAGCGTTGAGCCAAGTAGACAGAGAGGAGGAGGAGGATGGACAGGAGGTGAGAGGAGAGGAGGAGGGGTAGGAGAGGAGCAGGAGAGGAGAGGAGGAGAGGGGATACCATCTCCAGAGAAGAGAGAACAGATAGTTAAACCCCTGAATGGATCAGTCTCTTCCTGTAGTCTTTTCCCAACATGCATCTCCAGAGGGATTCTGAACATGTACACGGTGATCCTGATGACATGTGGTGGAGATGAATGTGTCACCTTTGACCTCCAGGCTCTGTAACTGTCTCTGTGTTTACCAGGCTGATCAATCCCCCCTTGGTGAAGAGAAGATGACAAGTTAACTTTTAATCAGAGCGGAGATGATTGTATCCTCCAGCAGGTACCTTGTGTGATTCTATTACCACTGCATAATGATGCTTGGGATATCACATTTCTTTGGAATAAAATTGATTGGAAACAATAGCCGGCCCAACGTTCTTCCTTAATGGTGTTGTAGACTTGTGGGAGGAACTGGAAGGCCAATCAACCACCTAAGTCTTTCATTTAGTTGCAAACGAGTGGGAGGAGAGAGACATTAGGAATCGTTACCAAGCTCCTGTTTAAAAACCGGATAAGTTGCTAATGTTTCTACATCAGAGTAGGAGGAAATTAGACTGAGTCAACGTCAGGGTGATAATACCCCTTTAATTGAATGGCATTCAGTTGCAGAGACACATTCCTCTGGTTAAAGCTGGTATGTTGGGTTGGGGGGGGGACTAAACACTATGATAACTCTAGGACACCTAACTGCTCTGTAACAAGATCAAGTTGTAGTGGAAAACATGTTCCTACCCATACAGCTTGTAATGTCAAAAAATATCCCTCCAAGGTACATTTAGAGAAGGCATAGTAACAACTACCCAGCTTTTGATCTACCTCAATCTTATACTTCCTAGAAGCACCCGAGCATCCCGTCTCGGTTGTTTGGAAGAATATAGCTATTTTAAAGAGTTAATGTGTCTATTGTAATTCTAAAGCTTGTTAAACTTGTTCTCTTTTGGCCAGCCGGTCCTCATGACTAAAGAAGTCCATCACCCTGCAACTGCGTCCCCTCACTATCACCCTGCACCTGCGTCCCCTCACTATCACCCTGCCTGCGTCCCCTCACTATCACCCTGCACCTGCGTCCCCTCACTATCACCCTGCACCTGCGTCCCCTCACTATCACCCTGCACCTGCGTCCCCTCACTATCACCCTGCACCTGCGTCCCCTCACTATCACCCTGCACCTGCGTCCCCTCACTATCACCCTGCACCTGCGTCCCCTCACTATCACCCTGCACCTTCATTTACATTACATTACATTTAAGTCATTTAGCAGACGCTCTTATCCAGAGCGACTTACAAATTGGTGAATTCACCTTCTGACATCCAGTGGAACAGCCACTTTACAATAGTGCATCTAAATCATTTAAGGGGGGTGAGAAGGATTACTTTATCCTATCCTAGGTATTCCTTGAAGAGGTGGGGTTTCAGGTGTCTCCGGAAGGTGGTGATTGACTCCGCTGTCCTGGCATCGTGAGGGAGTTTGTTCCACCATTGGGGGCCAGAGCAGCGAACAGTTTTGACTGGGCTGAGCGGGAACTGTACTTCCTCAGTGGTAGGGAGGCGAGCAGGCCAGAGGTGGATGAACGCAGTGCCCTTGTTTGGGTGTAGGGCCTGATCAGAGCCTGGAGGTACTGCGGTGCCGTTCCCCTCACAGCTCCGTAGGCAAGCACCATGGTCTTGTAGCGGATGCGAGCTTCAACTGGAAGCCAGTGGAGAGAGCGGAGGAGCGGGGTGACGTGAGAGAACTTGGGAAGGTTGAACACCAGACGGGCTGCGGCGTTCTGGATGAGTTGTAGGGGTTTAATGGCACAGGCAGGGAGCCCAGCCACAGCGAGTTGCAGTAATCCAGACGGGAGATGACAAGTGCCTGGATTAGGACCTGCGCCGCTTCCTGTGTGAGGCAGGGTCGTACTCTGTGGATGTTGTAGAGCATGAACCTACAGGAACGGGCCACCGCCATGATGTTAGTTGAGAACGACAGGGTGTTGTCCAGGATCACGCCAAGGTTCTTAGCGCTCTGGGAGGAGGACACAATGGAGTTGTCAACCGTGATGGCGAGATCATGGAACGGGCAGTCCCTCCCCGGGAGGAAGAGCAGTTCCGTCTTGCCGAGGTTCAGCTTGAGGTGGTGATCCGTCATCCACACTGATATGTCTGCCAGACATGCAGAGATGCGATTCGCCACCTGGTCATCAGAAGGGGGAAAGGAGAAGATTAATTGTGTGTCGTCTGCATAGCAATGATAGGAGAGACCATGTGAGGTTATGACAGAGCTAAGTGACTTGGTGTATAGCGAGAATAGGAGAGGGCCTAGAACAGAGCCCTGGGGGACACCAGTGGTGAGAGCGCGTGGCGAGGAGACAGATTCTCGCCACGCCACCTGGTAGGAGCGACCTGTCAGGTAGGACGCAATCCCAGCGTGGGCCGCGCCGGAGATGCCCAACTCGGAGAGGGTGGAGAGGAGGATCTGATGGTTCACAGTATCGAAGGCAGCCGATAGGTCTAGAAGGATGAGAGCAGAGGAGAGAGAGTTAGCTTTAGCAGTGCGGAGCGCCTCCGTGATACAGAGAAGAGCAGTCTCAGTTGAATGACTAGTCTTGAAACCTGACTGATTTGGATCAAGAAGGTCATTCTGAGAGAGATAGCGGGAGAGCTGGCCAAGGACGGCACGTTCAAGAGTTTTGGAGAGAAAAGAAAGAAGGGATACTGGTCTGTAGTTGTTGACATCGGGGGGGGTCGAGTGTAGGTTTTTTCAGAAGGGGTGCAACTCTCGCTCTCTTGAAGACGGAAGGGACGTAGCCAGCGGTCAGGGATGAGTTGATGAGCGAGGTGAGGTAAGGGAGAAGGTCTCCGGAAATGGTCTGGAGAAGAGAGGAGGGGATAGGGTCAAGCGGGCAGGTTGTTGGGCGGCCGGCCGTCACAAGAACGAGATTTCATCTGGAGAGAGAGGGAGAAAGAGGTCAGAGCACAGGGTAGGGCAGTGTGAGCAGAACCAGCGGTGTCGTTTGACTTAGCAAACGAGGATCGGATGTCGTCGACCTTCTTTTCAAAATGGTTGTGAAGTCATCTGCAGAGAGGGAGGAGGGGGGAGGGGGAGGAGGATTCAAGGTGGCAAGAGCTTCCTAGGGTTAGAGGCAGATGCTTGGAATTTAGAGTGGTAGAAAGTGGCTTTAGCAGCAGAGACAGAGGATGAAAATGTAGAGAGGAGGGAGTGAAAGGATGCCAGGTCCGCAGGAGGCGAGTTTTCCTCCATTTCCGCTCGGCTGCCCGAGCACTGTTCTGTGAGCTCGCAATGAGTCGTCGAGCCACGGAGCGGGAAGGGGAGGACCGAGCCGGCCTGGAGGATAGGGGACATAGAGAGTCAAAGGATGCAGAAAGGGAAGAGAGGAGGGTTGAGGAGGCAGAATCAGGAGATAGGTTGGAGAAGGTATGAGCAGAGGGAAGAGATGATAGGATGGAAGAGGAGAGAGTAGCGGGTGTGAGAGCGAAAGTTGGGACGGCGCGATACCATCCGAGTGTGGGAAGTGTTGGATGAGAGCGAGAGGGAAAAGGATACAAGGTAGTGGTCGGAGACTTGGAGGGGAGTTGCAATGAGGTTAGTGGAAGAACAGCATCTAGTAAAGATGAGGTCGAGCGTATTGCCTGCCTTGTGAGTAGGGGGGGAAGGTGAGAGGGTGAGGTCAAAAGAGGAGAGGAGTGGAAAGAAGGAGGCAGAGAGGAATGAGTCAGAGGTAGACATGGGGAGGTTAAAGTCGCCCAGGACTGTGAGAGGTGAGCCGTCCTCAGGAAAGGAGCTTATCAAGGCATCAAGCTCATTGATGAACTCTCCGAGGAACCTGGAGGGCGATAAATGATAAGGATGTTAAGCTTGAAAGGGCTGGTAACTGTGACAGCATGGAATTCAAAGGAGGTAATAGACAGATGGGTAAGGGGAGAAAGAGAATGACCACTTGGGAGAGATGAGGATCCCGGTGCCACCACCCCGCTGACCAGAAGCTCTCGGGGTGTGCGAGAACACGTGGGAGGACGAAGAGAGCAGTGGGAGTAGCAGTGTTATCTGTGGTGATCCATGTTTCCGTCAGTGCCAAGAAGTCGAGGGACTGGAGGGAGGCATAGGCTGAGATGAACTCTGCCTTGTTGGCCGCAGATCGGCAGTTCCAGAGGCTACCGGAGACCAGGAACTCCACGTGGGTCGTGCGCGCTGGGACCACCAGATTAGGGTGGCCGCGGCCACGCGGTGTGGAGCGTTTGTATGGTCTGTGCAGAGAGGAGAGAACAGGGATAGATAGACACATAGTTAACAGGGTACAGAAGAGGCTACGCTAATGCAAAGGAGATTGGAATGACAAGTGGACTACACGTCTCGAATGTTCAGAAAGTTAAGCTTACGTAGCAAGAATCTTATTGACTAAAATGATTGAAATGATACAGTACTGCTGGAGTAGGCTAGCTGTCAGTGGCTGCGTTGTTGACACTACACTAATCAAGTCGTTCCGTCGAGTGTAATAGTTTCTACAGTGCTGCTATTCGGGGGCTAGCTGGCTAGCTAGCAGTGTTGATTACGTTACGTTACGTTAAAAGAACGACAATAGCTGGCTAGCTAACCTAGAAAATCGCTCTAGACTACACAATTGTCTTAGATACAAAGACGGCTATGTAGCTAGCTAGCTACGATCAAACAAATCGTCCCCTCACTATCACCCTGCACCTGCGTCCCCTCACTATCACCCTGCACCTGCGTCCCCTCACTATCACCCTGCACCTGCGTCCCCTCACTATCACCCTGCACCTGCGTCCCTCACTATCACCCTGCACCTCGTCCCCTCACTATCACCCTGCACCTCGTCCCTCACTATCACCCTGCACCTGCGTCCCTCACTATCACCCTGCACCTCGTCCCTCACTATCACCCTGCACCTCGTCCCTCACTATCACCCTGCACAGCGTCCCCTCACTATCACCCTGCACCCGCGTCCCCCTCACTATCACCCTGCACCCGCGTCCCCTCACTATCACCCTGCACCCGCGTCCCTCACTATCACCCTGCACCCGCGTCCCCTCACTATCACCCTGCACCCCGCGTCCCTCACTATCACCCTGCACCTCGTCCCCTCACTATCACCCTGCACCTCGTCCCTCACTATCACCCTGCACCTACGTCCCCTCACTATCACCCTGCACCTGTGTCCCCTCACTATCACCCTGCACCTCGTCCCTCACTATCACCCTGCACCTCGTCCCCTCACTATCACCCTGCACCTCGTCCCCTCACTATCACCCTGCACCTCGTCCCTCACTATCACCCTGCACCTCGCCCCCCTCACTATCACCCTGCACCTGCGCCCCTCACTATCACCCTGCACCTGCGTCCCCTCACTATCACCCTGCACCTGCGTCCCCTCACTATCACCCTGCACCTCGTCCCCCTCACTATCACCCTGCACCTGCGTCCCCTCACTATCACCCTGCACCTGCGTCCCCTCACTATCACCCTGCACCCACGTCCCCTCACTATCACCCTGCACCTCGTCCCCTCACTATCACCCTGCACCCCCTCACTATCACCCTGCACCCCCCTCACTATCACCCCTGCACCTGCGTTCCCTCACTATCACCCTGCACCTGCGTCCCCTCACTATCACCCTGCACCTCGTCCCCTCACTATCACCCTGCACCTCGCCCCCTCACTACCACCCTGCACCTCGTCCCCTCACTATCACCCTGCACCTGGGTCCCCTCACTATCACCCTGCCTGCGCCCCTCACTATCACCCTCGTCCCCTCACTATCACCCTGCCTGCGTCCCCTCACTATCACCCTGCCTCGCCCCTCACTATCACCCTGCACCCGTCCCCTCACTATCACCCTGCACCTGGGTCCCCTCACTATCACCCTGCACCTCGTCCCCTCACTATCACCCTGCACCTCACGTCCCCTCACTATCACCATGCACCCCCTCACTATCACCCTGCACCTGGGTCCCTCACTATCACCCTGCTGCCTGCGTCCCCTCACTATCACCCTGCACCCCCTCACTATCACCCTGCACCTCGTCCCTCACTATCACCCTGCACCTCGTCCCCTCACTATCACCCTGCACCTACGTCCCCTCACTATCACCCTGCACCTCGCCCCCTCACTATCACCCTGCACCTCGTCCCCTCACTATCACCCTGCACCTGGGTCCCCTCACTATCACCCTGCTCCTCGCCCCCTCACTATCACCCTGCGTCCCCTCACTATCACCCTGCACCTCGTCCCCTCACTATCACCCTGCACCTCGTCCCCTCACTATCACCCTGCACCTGTGTCCCCTCACTATCACCCTGCCTGGGTCCCCTCACTATCACCCTGCACCCTGCGTCCCCTCACTATCACCCTGCACCTACGTCCCCTCACTATCACCCTGCACCTTCGCCCCCTCACTATCACCCTGCACCTGCGTCCCCTCACTATCACCCTGCACCTGGGTCCCCTCACTATCACCCTGCACCTCGTCCCCTCACTATCACCCTGCACCTCGTCCCCCTCACTATCACCCTGCACCTGCGTCCCCTCACTATCACCCTGCAGCTGGGTCCCCTCACTATCACCTGCACCTAAGCCCCCTCACTATCACACTCGTCCCCTCACTATCACCCTGCACCTGCGCCCCCTCACTATCACCCTGCACCTCGTCCCCTCACTATCACCCTGCCTGCGTCCCCTCACTATCACCCTGCCTGCGTCCCCTCACTATCACCCTGCACCTCGTCCCCTCACTATCACCCCTGCGTCCCCTCACTATCACCCTGCACCTCGTCCCCTCACTATCACCCTGCACCTGCGTCCCCTCACTATCACCCTGCACCTACGCCCCCTCACTATCACCCTGCACCTGCGTCCCCTCACTATCACCCTGCACCTCGTCCCCTCACTATCACCCTGCACCTCGTCCCCTCACTATCACACCCTGCACCTGCGTCCCCTCACTATCACCCTGCACCTCGTCCCCTCACTATCACCCTGCACCTACGTCCCCTCCCTATCACCCTGCCTCGTCCCCTCACTATCACCTGCCTCGTCCCTCACTATCACCCTGCACCTCGTCCCCTCACTATCACCCTGCACCTCGTCCCCTCACTATCACCCTGCACCTGCGTCCCCCTCACTATCACCCTGCACCTGCCCCCTCACTATCACCCTGCACCTGCTCCCCCTCACTATCACCCTGCACCTCGCCCCTCACTATCACCCTGCACCTCGTCCCCTCACTATCACCCTGCACCTGCGCCCCCTCACTATCACCCTGCACCTGCGTCCCCTCACTATCACCCTCGTCCCCTCACTATCACCTGCGTCCCCTCACTATCACCCTGCACCTCGTCCCCTCACTATCACCCCCCTCCCGTCCCCTCACTATCACCCTGCGTCCCCTCACTATCACCCTGCACCTGCGTCCCCTCACTATCACCCTGCACCTCGTCCGTCACCCTCACTATCACCTGCACCCCTCACTATCACCCTGCACGTCGTCCCCTCACTATCACCCTGCACCTGCACCCCCTCACTATCACCCTGCCTGCGTCCCCTCACTATCACCCTCGTCCCCTCACTATCACCCTGCACCTCGTCCCCTCACTATCACCCTGCACCTCACGTCCCCTGCACCTCTATCACCCCCTGCGTCCCCCTCACTATCACCCTGCACCCCTGCGTCCCCTCACTATCACCCCTGCACCTGCACCCCCTCACTATCACCCTGCACCTGCGTCCCCTCACTATCACCCTGCACCTGCGTCCCTCACTATCACCCTGCACCTCGTCCCCTCACTATCACCCTGCACCTCGTCCCTCACTATCACCCTGCACCTCGTCCCCTCACTATCACCCTGCACCTCACCCCCTCACTATCACCCTGCACCTGCCCCCTCACTATCACCCTGCACCTCGTCCCCTCACTATCACCCTGCACCTGCGTCCCCTCACTATCACCCCCTGCACCTCGTCCCCTCACTATCACCCTGCACCTGCGTCCCCTCACTATCACCCTGCACCTCGTCCCCTCACTATCACCCTGCACCTACGTCCCCTCACTATCACCCTGCACCTGCGTCCCCTCACTATCACCCTGCACCTACGTCCCCTCACTATCACCCTGCACCTCGTCCCCTCACTATCACCCTGCACCTCGCCCCCTCACTATCACCCTGCACCTCGTCCCCTCACTATCACCCTGCCCTCGTCCCCTCACTATCACCCTGCACCTCGTCCCCTCACTATCACCCTGCACCTCGTCCCCTCACTATCACCCTGCACCTCGTCCCCTCACTATCACCCTGCCTCGTCCCCTCACTATCACCCTCGTCCCCTCACTATCACCCTGCACCCCTCGTCCCCTCCTATCACCCTGCACCTGCGTCCCCTCACTATCACCCTACACCCTATCACCCTGCACCTGCGTCCCTCACTATCACCCTGCACCTGCGCCCCTCACTATCACCCTGCACCTGCGTCCCCTCACTATCACCCTGCACCTGCGCCCCCTCACTATCACCCCCTCGTCCCCTCACCACCCGCCTCGTCCCCTCACTATCACCCTGCACCTCGTCCCTCACTATCACCCTGCACCTCGTCCCCTCACTATCACCCTGCACCTGCGTCCCCTCACTATCACCCTGCACCTCACGTCCCCTCACTATCACCCTGCACCTCGTCCCTCACTATCACCCTGCACCCCGCGTCCCCTCACTATCACCCTGCACCTCGCCCCTCACTATCACCCTGCACCTCGTCCCCTCACTATCACCCTGCACCTCGTCCCCTCAATATCACCCTGCACCTGCGTCCCTCACTATCACCCTGCACCTGCGTCCCCTCACTATCACCCTGCACCTCGCCCCCCTCACTATCACCCTGCCTGCGTCCCCTCACTATCACCCTGCACCTGCGTCCCCTCACTATCACCCTGCACCTACGTCCTCACTATCACCCTGCACCTGCTTCCCCTCACTATCACCCTGCACCTACGTCCCCTCACTATCACCCTGCACCCGTCCCCTCACTATCACCCTGCACCCTGCGTCCCCTCACTATCACCCTGCGTCCCCTCACCATCACCCTGCACCTGCTTCCCCTCACTATCACCCTGCACCTGCGTCCCCTCACTATCACCCTGCACCTCCGTCCTATCACCCTGCACCTCGTCCCCTCACTATCACCCTGCACCTGCACCCCCTCACTATCACCCTGCACCTCGTCCCCTCACTATCACCCTGCACCTCGTCCCCTCACTATCACCCTGCCCTCGTCCCTCACTATCACCCTGCACCTGCGCCCCCCTCACTATCACCCTGCACCTCGCCCCCTCACTATCACCCTGCACCTCGCCCCTCACTATCACCCTGCACCTCGTCCCTCACTATCACCCTGCACCTCGTCCCTCACTATCACCCTGCACCGTCCCTCACTATCACCCTGCACCTCGCCCCCTCACTATCACCCTGCCTCGTCCCCTCACTATCACCCCCTACGTCCCCTCACTATCACCCTGCGTCCCCTCACTCCTCACCCTGCACCTGCGCCCCCTCACTATCACCCTGCACCCCCTCGTCCCCTCCATCTCACCCTACACCCGTCCCCTCACCTATCACCCTGCACCTACGTCCCTCTCACTATCACCCTGCCTGCGTCCCCTCACTATCACCCTGCACACCCCTCACTATCACCCTGCACCCGTCGTCCCTCACTATCACCCTGCACCTGTCCCTCACTATCACCCTGCCTACGTCCCCTCACTATCACCCTGCCTACGTCCCTTCACTATCACCCTGCATTTACGTCCCTCACTATCACCCTGACCTGCGTCCCTCACCCTGCCTATCACCCTGTAACCCTGCGTCCCCTCACTATCACCCTGCACCTCGCGTCCCCTCACTATCACCCCTGCCTGCGCCCCCCTCACTATCACCCTGCACCGTCCCCTCACTATCACCCTGTACCTGCGTCCCCTCACTATCACCCTGCACCTGCGTCCCTCACTATCACCCTGCACCTCGTCCCCTCACTATCACCCTGCACCTCGTCCCTCACTATCACCCTGCACCTCCCCTCACCATCACCCTGCACCCTGCGTCCCCTCACTATCACCCTGTCCCCTCACCATCACCCTGCGTCCCCTCACTATCACCCTGCACCTCGTCCCCTCACTATCACCCTGCACCCCCTCACTATCACCTGCACCCGCGTCCCTCACTATCACCCTGCACCTGCACCCCCTCACTATCTCCCTGCACCTCGTCCCCTCACTATCACCCTGCACCTCGTCCCCTCACTATCACCCTGCACCTGCACCCCTCACTATCACCCTGCACCTCGTCCCCTCACTATCACCCTGCACCTCGTCCCCTCACTATCACCCTGCACCTACGTCCCTCACTATCACCCTGCACCTGCGTCCCCTCACTATCACCCTGCACCTGCGTCCCCTCACTATCACCCTGCACCTCGTCCCCTCACTATCACCCTGCACCTGCGTCCCCTCACTATCACCCTGCACCTGCGTCCTCACTATCACCCTGCACCTCGTCCCTCACTATCACCCTGCACCTCGTCCCTCACTATCACCCTGCACCTGCGTCCCTCACTGTCACCCTGCCTCGTCCCTCTCACTATCACCCCTGTCCCTCACCTGCTGTCCCCTCACTATCACCCTGCACCTCGTCCCCTCACTATCACCTCACGTCCTCACTGCACCTACGTCCCCTCACTGTCACCCCTGCACCTGCGTCCCCTCACTATCACCTGCACCTGCGTCCCCTCACTGTCACCCTGCCCCTACGTCCCCTCCCACTATCACCCTGCACCTGCGTCCCCTCACTATCACCCTGCCTCGTCCCCTCACTATCACCCTGCACCTCGCCCCCTCACTATCACCCTGCACCTCGCCCCCTCTATCACCCTGCACCTGCACCCCCTCACTATCACCCTGCACCTCGTCCCCTCACTATCACCCTGCACCTGCACCCCCTCACTATCACCTGCACCTCGTCCCCCTCACTATCACCCTGCACCTGCGTCCCCACTATCACTACGTCCCTCACTATCCCTGCACCTCACGTCCCTCACTGTCACCCTCCCCTCACTATCACCCCTGCACCTCGTCCTCACTATCACCCTGCCTCGTCCCCTCACTATCACCCTGCCTCGTCCCCTCACTATCACCCTGCACCTGCGTCCCCTCACTATCACCCTGCACCTCGTCCCCCTCACTGTCACCCTGCACCCTGCGTCCCTCACTATCACCCTGCACTGCGTCCCCTCACTATCACCCTGCACCTGCGTCCCCTCACTATCACCCTGCACCTGCGTCCCCTCACTATCACCCTGCACCTGCGTCCCCTCACTATCACCCTGCACCTGCGTCCCCTCACTATCACCCTGCACCTGCGTCCCTCACTATCACCCTGCACCTGCGTCCCCTCACTATCACCCTGCACCTGCGTCCCCTCACTATCACCCTGCACC
>NW_027014122.1:0-14275 GCF_036934945.1 Oncorhynchus masou masou
CAAAACTGATAGAGACATACCCTAAGCGACTTACAGCTGTAATCACAGCAAAAGGTGGCGCTACAAAGTATTAACTTAAAGGGGCTGAATAATATTGCACGCCCAATTTTTCAGTTTTTGATTTGTTAAAAAGTTTGAAATATCCAATAAATGTAGTTCCACTTCATGATTGTGTCCCACTTGTTGTTGATTCTTCACAAACAAATTACAGTTTTATATCTTTATGTTTGAAGCCTGAAATGTGGCAAAAGGTTGCAAAGTTCAAGGGGGCCGAATACTTTCGCAATGCACTGTAAAACATGTTAAACCTACGGGATCTGTAAAATGTCTACAGGTTCAGAACTTTTGTCAAATAGCACAGTTACAAATAGAAATCTAACTGGATGGACATCAGAAATAGAGGAAGGACTAAAAACAAACGAAAAATAACTGTTGTAAAATAGACTGTGTCTGTAAAAGGTGTATAAGGTGTATAAATTGAAGGTAAAAGCTGAAGTGTGTATTAGTTTACTTCAATTGGGGGATCGGTCGGTATTGTTTGGCGGGAATAATAATAAAGGTATATTCTTTAAAAAAGTATGTATGTCTATTGTGGCAAGAAGGGTGTCAGTGATAAATGGCAGATATGTGAGAGCAGAACTAATAAACGGGCTCTGCCCGATCACTAAAATGGCCACCCTGTCAGAACTACAGATCACCAAATGGCCGAACACCAAAACTACAAGTCCCAGAAGCAAGGGGAACCTCACAAGGTGGAGCCGACCCACAGATAAGGGTCAAGAAAAACCAGGAAGAGAGGGAGAGAGTGCTGGAAGGATCTATGAATAATAGAGGAAGAGACAATAGAGATTGCCTGGATTTACCGTGTATGAGCTGAACTGTTTTGGACTTACCTGTTGGCGTTTGGACCTGGACCTACCGAGAACCCGATTCGTGTACCGAACCCTGCTATCCTTGACCTCGCCTACGGCCTGGGTGGACCAGGACAGAGAAACAAACACACAGGTACTGTCCTATTCGAAAAGAACTCTCATTCTTGGGTGATTTGGTGACAGTTTACCACTTAGTTTGTGACAAACGCTCCTAACCTTGAAGAGGTTTGCCACACTATATAGGTATATGTATTTATACATGTGTATATGTATGCATGCGTGTATGGAATATATTTTACCCAAAAAAATATATGGGGGATTGGAAATGATGCAGACAATTACATTGATGGAGCCAATATTCTTTCCGCAATATTAAGCTGATCAACCACCTAAAAAAGTATTTAATTTTTTAAACATTGAGAGTGTTCTGACCCTGGTGCTGGAGGAGGTACTCAGCTGGAGGTTGAATGTTTGAAGGGGTACGGGACTATAAAGAGTTGGGGAACCACTGATCTGGTGTATATTTAAATCATTACCACTCTCAGGAGAGTGGTACTTAGCAGAGAGCTGGGCAAAGCAGCATTTAAAAAATTAAAATATGACGACCGTGTCCTTGAGAGTATTAACATCCATAATCCAATGTGCCTTGTCATTGTCAAAGGACTGGCTGGCTCAGTGAAGTGGTTGCCTACTTTTGCTTGACACTGCAAGTCCAAATCTCCAACCAACTCTGCCAGTTTTGGCACAGAGTTTGGGGCCATAGAGTAGTCACATGATTGGCCACATGGTGGCACTACAGGAAAGGAAGTGAATAGATGCATAGACAGTTTTTATATTTCCAGAATGATTATGCAGTGCGTGCTTTATTCATAATCATAGCACGAATTAACCAAAAAATACCATCAGACCACTTTATCATGACAAAACCTCAATTTTTATTATTTTGAATGAACTAATAACAATTCTAGACATAGAGCAGTATCACTTCCTATCACAAACTACTCAAATTAGATTTAGAATAGATATGATTGCACTGGAGAGACACCCTCATTTGGTTGTTCATATGGCGTTATGGGATCCATTGTTGATCTGTGTTGGATTATCTAGCCAGGGCCAGACCCACCATGTTCTGGGCTCTGCTGAAGATGGAATAGTACTGTCGGATGAAGATGTCACCCAGAATCCACAGGTCGGAGCTACTAGACTGGAGACCGGTACGGCAGCCATAGTAGGTGGACTGTACCGGTGGCAGAGAGAGAGAGAACTTGTCAAAACAATGTTACGATCACTTCAAGGCTCCCTAAGATCTACCACAGACACACACACACACACACACACACCTGGCGGACGTAGGTGGAGGCTGGGAGAGTGAAGGCCTGTCCGTGGATGTGGAAGACCATCGATGGCATGTTGTTGATGTTGTTACAGTTCACCACATTCTGAAAAAGAGAGAGAGACAAATAGAGAGAGGAGAGAGAGGTGTGAGAGGAGAGAGAGACGATGAATTAAACAGCGTTTGCTTTGTGAGGTAGACTGTGTGAGTTCTTTTCTGGTTCTTGTTGAGTTATGTCAGTAGTGGTGATGGGAACACATCATCAACACAACGTTATGCCTGGTTCTTTGTGACACATCACCAAAACAATATTACATGACTTACGTCTCCGTTGGCGGAGTGGGCTCCCACAGCACGGGCCATGCTGGAGATGTCGGCCTGAGGTCCCACAATATTAGAGGTGCCGGTGTCCACGATGGCCTGGCAGCCGCCGTTACAGGCCACAATCTGGCCGTTCACAGTCACACTGCAATGGACACACAGATATACACAGATCAGGAAGAGATGGCTGCTTGAGAACTGTACTCAACCACTTCATCTACCAGTTACATAGGATTATATAACCCATTAATAACCATTTATAACCCTAGAAAACGTACTGTAACTGCAACAGTACCTGTCGACGGTGATCTGCCAGTACATCTGAGAGGACAGGGGGATCCATGCGATCTGGCCGGAGTAGTGGTTGGTGTCAACGCCTCCGAAGGTCACCATGCTACCTACCGCAGAGTTACTGGAGATGGACGACAACAGAGAGCGAGAGGGAGAGAGAGGAGGTGAGGGGAGAGAGAGGGAGAGAGAGAGAGAGAGAGAGAGAGAGAGAGAGAGAGAGAGAGAGAGAGAGAAAGAGAGAGAGAGAAGTTGTGTCAGTTCATATTTCCATGTCTGCCAAGCCATGATGGTTTGCAGGAGCCATGTAGCTCTGGTCAACAGTAGTGCACTATACAGGCAATAGGGTTCCATTTCAGAAATAGCCCTGGTTCACCTCCACTCTGACCACTCACCGAGTCAGGTAGACAGAGAACATGTCCTGGTTGACGAGATGCTGGGTCATCATGTTGTCAAAGACTGGTGTGGCCTGAGAGGCAGCCAGGCGGGGGTAAGCCAGACCCAGGATACCATCAGCCTTCATATGAGCCATGAAGGGAGCCTCCGATTGACTCAGCCCAAAGATCTGGTTCTTCACAGGGATCCCACCCACCTACAGAGGACCAAGAAGAGGAGGATAATATTTGAGATAGTACTGAAAGCTACACAATGTTTCCAGTCCTCATGTTGTTGTGTTGAATTCTGTTCCTTACCACAACGGTGTCGAAGCCCTCGAAGCCAGTCATACTGCCAGTACCGTATTGGATGGACAGGCTCTTCCCAGCATTCTTGAAGGTAGAGGACAAACCAGGGTTGAACCTGTTGTGGTTGGCTGGAAGGAGGGGAGACACGATTAGCCTGGCAGTGTTTGTGTGTGTGTGTGTGTTGTGTGTGTGTGTGTGTGTGGGTGTGTGTGTGTGTGTGTGTTTGGGATGTTGTGTGTGTGTGTTGTGTTGTGTGTGTGTGTGTGTTTGCGTGTGTGTGTTACAAACCGCAAGCTGCGCTGCTGCAGTAGACGGAGGGAATCCACAGGTTGGATGATCCAGTGTCAAAGATGACAGTGAAGGACTGAGGTGGAGTTCCAATGGAGATCACTCCAAAGTACGCCAACTAGAGAAGATCAAATAATGAACTAAATATTTGTATAATAAATACCTCCCCCTACAAAGTACGCCAACTAGAGAAGATCAAATAATGAACTAAATATTTGTATAATAAATACCTCCCCTACAAAGTACGCCAACTAGAGAAGATCAAATAATGAACTAAATATTTGTATTGAAAAATACCTCCCCCTACAAAGTACGCCAACTGGAGAAGATCAAATAATGAACTAAATATTTGTATTAAAAAATACCTCCCCCTACAAAGTACGCCAACTAGAGAAGATCAAATAATGAACTATAATCATTTGTATTAATAAATACCTCCCCCAACCCTATGATATTATAAGAATTAGCTGAATTACACCAGAATACCTATAGGTCATCAGTAATCGAATTGTTGATTTCAAACTAAAGTTTTCCTGGTGGATCAATAATTCATTTAGGAGGAAGAGGCCAAAGACGTGCTTCAGCCTTCTCTGCTGCCTTACATAGTGGAACGTGTTAAGTGCTGTCCATTCTCATGCTTACATCAGCGTCGTTGGTCATCTGCTCGCTGGAGACATATAGGCTCTGGTCGTCAAACCTGGTGGGGTTGAAAGGGAACTTCCCTCTGTACTCATTCCACAGACCCTGCTCCTCCAGGCTCTCCCTGGCACTCTTCCCCTTGATCAGCGGCACCCTGTGGAGGAGGACAAAGTCTATTTGGGCTAGCAGCTCAGGTCCAGCAGGTTTCTGGTCAAAGGTCCAAGACCTTCTGGTCAAACCATTGTAATAAACGTTATGGCAGCATAGGCTAAACAACTGTGTGTGACTATTCAAATCATTCACTCATTTCGGGGTATTACACTTTTCACTGCCTTCTGATCTGTTGCGTAATGTAAATATAGGAGAATAGCAGGAGAATAGCAGGAGAATAGCAGGAGAATAGCAGGAGAACAGCAGGAGAACAGCAGGAGTACAGCAGGAGAATAGCAGGAGAATAGCAGGAGTATAGCAGGAGTACAGCAGGAGAATAGCAGGAGTATAGCAGGAGTACATAGTAGGAGTACAGCAGGAGTACAGCAGGAGAATAGCAGGAGAATAGCAGGAGAATAGCAGGAGAATAGCAGGAGAATAGCAGAGATAGCAGGAGAATAGCAGGAGAATAGCAGGAGAATAGCAGAGTATAGCAGGAGAATAGCAGGAGTACAGCAGGAATAGCAGGAGTACAGCAGGAGAAACAGCAGGAGAAGAGGATTAACAGGAGTACTGGATGATGCATTCGGAGTGCCACCACCGCACACAGAACGACAGCTCCGTCACATGATGATGTCTGGTCTCCTCAGCAGTCAACTCTAGAACTCGTTCACTCAGTAAAGAAGCAATTCGTCAATCAAACCATCAAACGTAATGTATCGCAATTCTTTGCTCAGCGCAAACCAGGCGAGGTAGAGACCTTGAGAGGAACCAGACTCACCTGTAGATGCCTGTGGATGAGTGATCTGAGACGTGTGTGTTGTCTTATATACAGACGGTCCACGGTTCTAACTCTGCGTTCTTTATCGCCACGATAAGAGAGTATCCACCTGCCATGATAAGTAATGGTGAAATAATGGACGACCTCGAGACAATGTCAATCTGACGCCAACCTGTACAGTATGTTGGTTCCAACGGCTACATTACAGTAATGTGTGTATACTGTTGAAAAGTGCCAGTTCTAATCATGTAATGGCTAACCTGCCAGACTTCTCTCTCTAGGATATGAGATGACTTGGTGTAGACTCAGTGATATAAAGTAAAGGTCCCCACTTGCAAATACCTCCTATCAACACACTTTTCCCTCACACGGTTTACTTTATTAACTAACATGGGATTAGGTGATTATTTAAAGATGAATGTCACTATATGTTTCAAATAGAAAACATAATGGACATTCAACACAAAACACAACGTTACTTCTGGGCCAAGTGGCCATATGTCTTCATTGATCATCAAGAAAATATATGTCCTTTGAGATAAAAAAAAATAATCCTATTTAAATATTTTATTACACAATAGATACACAATAAGTAAAATGTAAACAACCCAACCCCCAGAATACGTACAGGTGAAGTCAGAAGTTTACATACAAATACATTTAAACTCAGTTTTTCACAATTCCTGACATTTCATCCTAGTAAAATTCCCTGTTTTAGGTCAGTTAGGATCACCACTTTATTCTAAGAATGTGAAATGTCAGAATAATATTAGAGATAATTATTTATTTCAGCTTTTATTTCTTTCATCACATTCTAGTGGGTCAGAAGTTTACATATACTAATTGAGTGTATTTGGTAGCATCGCCTTTAAATTGTTTAACTTGGGTCAAACGTTTCAGGTAGCCTTCCACATTTAGAAAATCTGAGATGACAGGGTGATTAACAAAAGGCTAAGCTGTGTCTCAATATATTTAACTTGTGATTTTCATGAATAGGAATATTTTCTAGGAATATTTATGTTCGTTGCGTAATGCTAATTAGTGTCAGACGATGATTACACTCCCGGACCCGGGATGGGGAGTCACTAGAGGTTAAATTGTTTAACTTGGGTTAAATGTTTCAGGTAGCCTTCCACAAGCTTCCCACAATAAATTGGGTGAATTTTGGCCCATTCCTCCTGACAGAGTAACTGAGTCAGGTTTGTTGGCCTCCGTGCTTGCAAAAGCTTTTTCAGTTCTACCCACATATTTCCCATAGGATTGAGGTCAGGGCTTTGTGAAGGCCATTCTAATACCTTGACTTTGTTGTCCTTTTTGCCACAACTTTGGAAGAATGCTTGGGGTCATTGTCCATTTGTAAGACCCATTTGTGACCAGGCTTTAACTTCCTGACTGATGTCTTGAGATGTTGCTTCAACATATCACATAATTATTTTTCTCCATGATGTCATCTATTTTGTGAAGTGCACCAGTCCCTCCTGCAGCAAAGCACCCCCACAACATGATGCTGCCACCCCGTGATTCACGGTTGGGATGGTATTATTTGGCTTGCAAGCCTCCCCCTTTTCCTCCAAACACAACAATGGTCATTATGGCCAAACAGTTATATTTTTGTTTCATAAGACCAGACGACATTTCTCCAAAAACTTCAATCTTCGTCCCCATGTGCAGTTGCCAACTGTAGTCTGGCTTTTTTATGGCTGTTTCGGAGCAGTGGCTCCTTCCTTGCTGAGCTGCCTTTCAGGTTATGTCGATATAGGACTCGTTTTACTGTGGATATAGATACTTTTGTACCTGTTTCCTCCAGTATCTTCACAAGGTCCTTTGCTGTTGTTCTGGGATTGACTTGAACTTTTCGCACCAAAGTACGTTCCTCTCTAGGAGGTAGAACGTGACTCCTTCCTGAGCGGTATGACGGCTGTGTGGTCCCATGGTGTTTATACTTGCGTACTATTGTTTGTACAGATGAACGTGGTACCTTCAGTCATTTGGAAATTGCTCCCAAGGATGAACCAGACTTGTGGAGGTCTACATTTCTTTTCTGAGGTCTTGGCTGATTTCTTTTGATTTTCCCATGATATCAAGCAAAGAGGCACTGAGTGTGAAGGTAGGCCTTGAAATACATCCACAGGTACACCTCCAATTGACTCAAATTATGTCAATTAGCCTATCAGAAACTTCTAAAGCCATGACATCCTTTTATGGAATTTTCCAAGCTGTTTAAAGGAACAGTCAACTTAGTCCCTGTAAATTTCTGACCCACTGGAATTGTGATACAGTGAATTATAAGTGAAATAATCTGTCTGTAAACAATTTTTTGGAAAAATTACTTGTGTCATGCACAAAGTAGATGTCCTAACCGACTTGCCAAATCAATATATATTTTGATGACAAGTCTTGGCATTCTCTCAACCAGCTTCATGAGGTCACCTGGAATGCATTTCAAATAACACGTGTGCCTTGTAAAAAGTTAATTTGTGGAATTTCTTTCCTTCTTAGTGCGTTTCAGCCAATCAGTTGTAGTGTGACAAGGTAGGGGTGGTATACAGAAGATAGCCCTACTTGGTAAAAGACCAAGTCCATATTATGGCAAGAACAGCTCAAATAAGCAAAGAGAAATGACGGTCCATCATTACTGAAAGACATGAAGGTCAGTCAATCTGGAAAATGTCAAGAACGTTTGAAGTTTCTTCAAGTGCAATCACAAAACCATCAAGCGCTATGATGAAACTGGCTATCATGAGGACCGGCACAGGAATGGAAGACCCAGAGTTTCCTCTGCTGCAGAGGATATGTTCATTAGAGTTAACTGCACCTCAGGTTACAGCCCAAATAAATGCTTCAAAGTGTTCAAGTCACAAACACTTCTCAACATCAACTCTTCAGAGGAGACTGCATGAATCAGGCCTTCGTGGTCGAATTGCTGCAAAGAAACCACTACTAAAGGACACCAATAAGAAAACAATCATCTGTACTTAGTGGGACAACAATTTGTTTTCAACAGAACAATGATCCAACACACCTCTAGGCTGTGTAAGGGCTATTTGACCAAGAAGGAGAGTGATGGAGTGCTGCATCAGAGGACCTGGCCCCCACAATCACCCGACCTCAACCCATTTGAGATGGTTTGGGATGAGTTTAACTGCAGAGTGAAGGAAAAGCAGCCAACAAGTGCTCAGCATATGTGGGAACTCCTTCAATACTGTTGGAAAAGCATTCCAGGTGAAGCTGGTTGAGATAAAGCCAAGAGGGTGCAAAGCTGTCATCAAGGCAAGGGTGGCTACTATTTGTTGAACACTTCTTTGGTTACTACATGATTTCATATGTCTAATTTCAGAGTTTTTATTTCTTCACAATTATTCTACAATGTAGAAATAGTACAAATAAAATAAAAACTTGAATAAGTAGGTGTGTCCAGACTGCTGCGCTGCAATGTATGCAGAATTTCTAGTACAGAAGCACTAGTAAATAGTTTAAAAAATCTCATCATACATATGTAGAATTTCAAACGCAGAAGCATAAAAAATAGGTAAACAACAGTGGGAAAAGTTGTATCTTACATAGTACACACTTCATATCTTAGTGGAATCTAAAGGTTCATAGCACTATATACACATAGTAGTAGGCACTTGAATCTATGCAGTCTCTCTCTTCGATTTTCTCTCACTCTCTCAATCTCTGTCTGTCTCAGGGGCCCTCTGAAATCCCAGGTTTGCCCTACACTTTGCTCCAGGGCCTTCATGTTGATCACTTCCACCTCCACTAGAAGCCTGGGGGCGATGAGCTGTATCAGCTGAGTGAGAGCTCCCTGAGTGTCTGCCTGATGTCTAGAACTGGCTGGCTCCAGGACACTGGAAGGCCTGGTGCCCATGCCCAGGCCAGAGCTCCTGTGCTTGCTGCCTCAGCATAGGTGTTCCCTGAGTGGGTGGGGGTGAGGTTGAGAAAGACAGACTCGGAGGAGGAGCTGCACTGCGAAGGGAGGGAGGATTGATTGATGGAGGGAGGGAGGGCAGGAGAGAGGGGGTAATGGGTTTACAAGAATGGGGAGGAGAGAGGAAGAGAGTTAGATGATCAATGTCAAGAATAAAACTAGAAATATAAACGGCACAGCATATGTTCATTGCAGGAAATATGTTGGGAGCATATAGTCAAGGCCAGATACTGTATGTCAGAGCTTAGGTCTGGAGTGTAGTGGTCAGGCAGGTCTTACGTGTGACTGAGAAGTGTTCCCGGGAGTAGTAAAGCACTGTCTGATGTTGAGGGACTGTCGGACACTCCTGTGTCTGCTGCCATAGACCTCGGCAGGTCCTCCTCAAAACACCATGGAGACAACAGAACTGTTTTAGGTGTTTTCACACACACGTCAGACAGGGTTAGGACCTTGGCTTGCAGTTGTGACTGTGGCTGTAGCTGGGGTCTGAGGCAGGTCAGACAGGGATGGACCCACACATGCAGGGGGAGGGGGGAGGGAGTTAGAGGTAGGGGGGTTGGGGTGGGAGGAGGGTGAGGCGTAGGCTTCATCAGAGCTGTTATCTAGGAGGCAGACGGAAGGACCCAGGGATGAGGCCAAGGCATGGCTGTGGCAAGACGTCTGGGCTGGGGTGTAGAACAGGAGGTCTGATCGAGGTCCACACCACCACATGCTGCACGTATCACGACCCAGGACACACACACAAATAGGTATTGTCGTGTTACCTATTTGGAAACTAGTACCTAATGCCTCCAGTCTTCTGACTTCCTGTGTTCCAGTAGGCAGGAATATGAGACAAAGTAGTCTGGCAACGGCTACAGCATTTACCTGTGTTGCAGGTCTCCAGGTGAAACAGGTCCAGACCACAACATTGAACGCTCACTCACCTTCCCTCTGAGGGTGGCGTAAGCTGTTTTTAGTCACCTGCATAGAATAGATCTTGCTTCTGCCCTTCACTCCTACTCAGGGCTGTAAATTGTGTGTGTGTGTGTGTGTGTGTGTGTGTGTGTGTGTGTGTGTGTGTGTGTGTGTGTGTGTGTGTGTGTGTGTGTGTGTGTGTGTGTGTGTGTGTGTGTGTGTGTGCGAAAGAAGCGCATGCTTGTGTGTGTGTGTGTGTATACTGGCCTTGTCTCAGGATGGTAAGTTGGTGGTTGAAGATATCCTCTAGTTGTGTGGGGGCTGTGCTTTGGCAAAGTTTGGGTGGGGTTATATCCTTCCTGTTTGGCCCTATCCGGGGTATCATCGGATGGGGCCACAGTGTCTCCTGACCCCTCCTGTCTCAGCCTCCAGTATTTATGCTGCAGTAGTTTATGTGTCGGGGGGCAAGGGTCAGTTTGTTATATCTGGAGTACTTCTCCTGTCTTATCTGGTGTCCGGTGTGAATTTAAGTATGCTCTCTCTAATTCTCTCTTTCTCTCTTTCTCTCGGAGGACCTGAGCCCTAGGACCATGCCTCAGGACTACCTGGCATGATGAATCCTTCCACCCGGCACAGCCAGAAAAAGACTAGCCACCCCTCATAGCCTGGTTCCTCTCTAGGTTTCTTCCTAGGTTTTGGCCTTTGTGGAGTTTTCCTAGCCACCATGCTTCTACACCTGCATTGCTTGCTGTTTGGGGTTTTAGGTTGGGTTTCTGTACAGCACTTTGAGATATCAGCTCATGTACAAAGGCCTATATAATTAAATTTGATTTGATTTTGGTGTGTGTGTGTGTGTGTGTGTGTGTGTGTGTGTGTGTGTGTGTGTGTGTGTGTGTGTGTGTGTGTGTGTGTGTGTGTGTGTGTGTGTGTGTGTGTGTGTGTGTGTGTGTGTGTGTGTGTGTGTGTCTTTAGCATTCCAGACATCATAGGAATGGTGAGAGACATCTCCATAGCAGCGGGACCTAATTTCAGCACTTCTCCTCCCTTCCCTCTCCTTTTCTCCATCTCCTTGAATATATATTATTTGATTTATTTTGTGCAATAACTTCTGACTTTAACTGTCAAATCACTGAAACCTGCTCTCTGCGCCTGATTCCACCCACCTTAGTACATGCAGTGAAAGAATCCCGACACCACCATGGAATCAGCAGGAGCAGCCACGTCTCCTCTCCCATCGATGGAAAGAGGTTCCGTCCATCACACCAGAGTGATTCACAGGATTGGTTCTGCCATGGACCAAATGATGGAGAGGATGGATCGATGGGAGAGGAGTGGCCTTCCCACCTCATCTCCAGCAACCCCTTCTTCAGCACCTCCTGTTCCTGCGACCACCATCTGGCTCCGGGGCTCTTCGGCTGGCGCTCCCACGGGAGTATGACGGGACGGCGGCTGGGTGCCAGGGTTTCCTGCTTCAACTAGAACTATACCTGGCTACCGTGCGTCCTGCTCCCTCCGGAGAGAGAGAGCGTGGCCGCCCTCGTCTCCCCTGTTTGACTGGGCGAGCCCTCGAGTGGGCCCAGCGCAGTGTGGAGTGGTCCGGACTCGGCGAGGATGATTACACAGAGTTCACCCGCCGATTCCGAGCTGTTTTTGACCATCCACCAGAGGGTCGGGCGGTGGGTGAATGGCTGTTCCACCTGCGTCAGGAGACGAGGAGCGTACAGGACTTTGCTCTGGAGTTCAGGACCTTGGCCGCAGGAGCAGGATGGAACGACAGGGCCTTGATCGACCATTTCAGATGCAGTCTCAGGGAGGACGTCCGCAGGAGCTGGCATGTCGGGACACAACATTCACACTGGAGGAAATCAACATTGACTTGGCTATCCGTCTCAACAACCTGCTGGCTGCCCACGCATGCGTTCGGATCAGGGGCCTGTGCGTTTCCACTTCCCAGCCATCCTGCCCCTGAGTTAAGGCTAGGGATTCCCTTGGTGTCGTTAGACCTACCTTTCCCGTGCACTCCTTAGATAGCCAACCATTAGGGTCAGGAGTAGTTAGGGAGGCTACGGTGCCGCTGGACATGGTAACGCAGGGGGGATCATCAGGAGCAGATTAGTCTGTTCCTTATAGATTCACCTGGGTTTCCAGGTGGTGTTGAGGGTTCCCTGGTTAGCTAAACACAACCGGTGATTTCCTGGCGACAGGGGCTCTTGAGTGGGTGGTCAGGAGGAGTGTGCAGGTAGGTGTATAGGGTTGCCGTTGGTGCGACTACGGTGGAGAGTCAGACCAAGTTTCCACCATGCGATTCCCTCTGAATATGCCGATTTGGCTATCGCCTTCAGTAAAAGAGGCGACCCAATTACCACCCCATCGTCGAGAGGACTGCGTGATTAACCTTCTGGAGAACGCTGCACTTCCTAGGAGTCAGGTGTATCCATTGTTCCAGGAGGAGACGGTAGCGATGGATACATATGTTGCTGAATCACTGGGACAGGGGTACATTCGGCGCCTCCGTATCACCCGTCTCCTCGAGCTTCTTTTTGTGAAGAAGGATGGAGGTCTGCGTCCGTGCGTTGATTATAGAGGTCTAAATTCCATCACAGTGGGGTTTAGTTACCCACTACCTCTCATCGCTACTGACGATGGAATCATTTCACGGGCGCGCTCTTCACAAAACTGGACCTGAGGAGCGCGTATAATCTGGTGCGTATCCGGGGAGATGGGGGAAAGCATTTAGTACTACATCTGGTCACTATGAGTACGCGTCATGCCATACGGGTTGAAGAATGCTCAAGTAGTCTTCCAATCCTTCGTAGATGAGATTCTCCGAGACCTGCTCGGGCAGGGAGTGGTAGTGTATATCGATGACATCTTGATCTATTCTGCCACGCGCAGCGCATGTGTCTCTGGTGCGTAAGGTACGGGGCTGAACTGCAGGATTATGACCTGTATTGCAAGAGCGGAGAAATGTGAGTTTTCAAACAGTCCGTTTCCTTCCTGGGTATGTCTCCACCTCCGGGGTGGTGATGGAGGATGACCTGCGTTACAGCCGTACGTAATTGGCGCGACTCCGACCACGGTGAAAAGAAGTGCAGCGGTTTTTAGGGTTTGCCAATTACTACAGGAGGTTTATCCGGGGTTTTGGTCAGGTGGCTGCTCCCATCACCTCACTGCTGAAGGGAGGACCGGTGCGCTTGCGTTGGTCAGCAGAGCGGTCAGGCTTTCAGTCGTTTGAAGGAGCTGTTCACCAATGCGCCCGTCGTGGAGCATCCAGACCCCTCTTTTGCATTCATAGTGGAGGTGGATGCGTCCGAGGCTGGGGTTGGAGCCGTGCTGTCCCAGCGCTCGGGCGCTGCCACCCAAGCTCCGTCGTCTGGTGCCTTCTTTTCCGAGCAAGCTCAGCCCAGTGGAGCAAAACTATGATTAGGGGACCGGGAGTTGTTAGCTGTCGTCAGGGCTCTGAAGGTGTGGGGACATTGGCTTGAGGGGGCTAAACACCACTTTTCTCATCTGGACTGACCATCGTAATCTCAAGTATTTCCGGGCAGCTAGGAGACTAAATCCACGTCCAGGCTAGATGGGCCATGTTTTTTACCAGGTTCCGGTTTACCCTCTCCTTACCGGCCAGGCTCCCAAAACACGCAAGCCGACGCTCTGTCCTGCCTCTATGATACCAAGGAGCGGTCCGTTGAGGCCAACTCCCATCATTTCCTGTCATGTCTCGTGGCACCGGTGGTATGGGAGGTGGATGCGGAGATAGAGGAGGCGTCACGGTCAGAGCCGCCCCGCAAACCGTCAGTGGGTGACTCAGTACGTGCCCGAGGGGGTCCGGGACAAGCTGATCCGGTGGGCTCTACTCTCCCTCCTCGGGTCATGCGGGCATCAAGAGGACAGTGCTGAGTCTGAGAGGGAGATACTGGTGGTCCACGCTAGCTAAAGACGTGAGATTTTATGTCTCCTCCTGCTCTGCTCAGTGTGTGCTCAGAGCAAGGATTTTCTTACCGACCTTCCCCCGTCCCCGGAAGTACTACGATCGTGGTCGTTGTGGATCGGTTTTCTAAGTCCTGTTGTCTCATCCCGTTGCCCGGTCTC